>NC_064641.1:36294170-36370616 GCF_023864345.2 Schistocerca serialis cubense
GGCGTAGACTCCTTGTGGATAACGAACGACAATTAAGTTCGTTCCCTAGCAACAGCAACGCCGTTAATTCAGCCTTGATGTACAGCAAATTAAATGCCCCGGGTGAGGATCGAACTCACGACCTTAAGATTATGAGACTTACGCGCTACCTACTGCGCTACCGAGGCACGTTGCAAGTAACGTTACAGGAAACTTGGTAAGTCTCTCATATTAGAGATAGACAGTTTGCGCTTTCTCAAGAATCTGTTGTGTTGCTACACGTGCTTTCCCTACTTGCTAGATAAACTGCTGCCGCAGCTTTTTCAACGGAACGCAGCACTGCCGAGGTTACAGTACATCGCCCTTGCGGCACCTAAACACAGCGGCCTGTTGGGCCAGGCCGTCGTCAGAGTTCAGAAATAGCACGCGACCGTTCAAGTACGGTCTATTGCGTGCTGCGTGTATGGTTCTTCTCACAGCGAATCCCGCTATACATTCCTGAGGCTGACGCAGCTCAGGCGAAGAATCGGCGCGGCAGCATTATAGCGAGAACAGGCAGAACGATGCATCGGCCGGGAATCGAACCCGGGCCGTCCGCATGCTAAGCGAGCATTCACCAATTTTTTTTTTTTTTTGTTCTCATTTCTTTCGTTGCATTTGTTGGGGGCGGACGTCCGATGGCGCCCGTTCATGTTCATCGTTGACTCGGTCTTTTATTACAGAGGGCAGATAACTCTCAGACCGAACACGCTGAGCTATCGTGCCGGCAAGCCTTAAGATTATGAGACTTACGCGCTGCCTACTGCACCTGCTGAGGGCACATGCCATTGAACCACCGATGCTCGACAAGCTGCCGTGCTTCCCGAGTACTTTTCTGCAGGGGGAAAGTGGGATTGCCACCCAGCGACGTCGGATACAACCGAAAAAAGTGCTACACACGCGGAGTGCTCCACTACACTGCCTTAAAACGAATGCTCATCTCTATCGTGTGAGTAACCTTGCGGCCGCGGCGGCTAGTCTTGCCCAAAGACGCAGCGTGCGTGGAGGCGCTACCCGAATGCGTGTGGATGCACCCTCCTACCTCGTAAAGCGCCTGCAGCTACTATCACCGTGGGCCGCTGCTGGCGGGCAGGAAGCCGACACAGCGGGGCGTTGCGAGCAGCGCCTGTGCGGTGGTGGTGTAATGGTGAGCATAGTTGCCTCCAAGCAGTTGATCCGGGTTCGATTCCCGGCCGCCGCAAGTGGCGCTGGTTTTTTCGTATGAGTATGTGAGCCGCGTGCTGTTAAATGAAGGTTTTTTCGTCGTAGCTCCACGCAGACCATCCTGTAGTATGTCCCGACTTGTCCCGACTTTGCTCGGCTGACGCGAAAGCTGACGCTTGGAATTCGCCCTTATCAAAAGGACAGGCACTATAAACGGCTGAGAGAGGCGAGGTGTGGA
The DNA here is from genome assembly GCF_023864345.2 of Schistocerca serialis cubense. Lineage (NCBI taxonomy): Eukaryota > Metazoa > Arthropoda > Insecta > Orthoptera > Acrididae > Schistocerca > Schistocerca serialis. The sequence goes on from NC_064641.1 coordinate 36,295,591, forward strand.
GAGGTACCAAACGACAGGCAATCTGCGAAATTTTCTGCTCGTTGTTCTTAAAGAAAAAAACCGACGCAGTCGGTAGGACTCGAACCTACGCTCCCAGAGGGAATCTGATTTCTAGTCAGACGCCTTAACCACTCGGCCACGACTGCTCGTAACTGAAGTTTCCCTGGAATCGTGAAGAATCAAACCGGTCTGCGCAGAATGTTGACAGGAAACGAACTCCGTGCACTGATTACGGCAGGGTTTACCATCGCTACGAGACGAGCCATTACGGAAACGTTAAAATCTTCGCCCGGACAGGGACTTGAACCCTGGACCCTTAGGTTAAAAGCCTAATGCTCTACCGACTGAGCTATCCGGGCTCACGCTCGTTGTGGATGGAGCGGCTGCAAGCAATGTAAATAACTGGAACGCGTGTGTAGGCGTACTACGGTAATTTCTGGCTTCTGGCGCAACTGGCGACTTCACCGACTTCCCACTGACGCTGGTAGCAGCCAACAGCGGACCAGAGCCTCTTCTCCCTTTATTCCGGTGCCGACAGTAATTGCATCATGTGCCTGTTTTCCCGATTACGTTCGGTCGAAGCTTCGGAAGGTGGGCGACAAACGACAGTTCGAAGGCCAAAACGTGGAGCGTTGTGTGCGCAAAAACTTCCGTTCCGGTACCGGGAATCGAACCCGGGCCTCCTGGGTGAAAGCCAGGTATCCTAGCACTAGACCACACCGGATTTGCTCGATAAGCGTGAGGTTTTCTCCGTCTCCTCTCGTATTTCGTGCTGAATCTCGACTCAGTGCAGTTCTCCGTTTGCGAGCATATTTGCGCCTACAGACTGGCATGGCGCACAGCTCGAATTGACTATTCATTATTTTACTCCTAACAAGGGAAGAGAAAGATCAAAGTTGTACGTTGTCATAATTGGAAATAAACATATTGACGCTGGGGCGTAGACTCCTTGTGGATAACGAACGACAATTAAGTTCGTTCCCTAGCAACAGCAACGCCGTTAATTCAGCCTTGATGTACAGCAAATTAAATGCCCCGGGTGAGGATCGAACTCACGACCTTAAGATTATGAGACTTACGCGCTACCTACTGCGCTACCGAGGCACGTTGCAAGTAACGTTACAGGAAACTTGGTAAGTCTCTCATATTAGAGATAGACAGTTTGCGCTTTCTCAAGAATCTGTTGTGTTGCTACACGTGCTTTCCCTACTTGCTAGATTAAACTGCTGCCGCAGCTTTTTCAACGGAACGCAGCACTGCCCGAGGTTACAGTACATCGCCCTTGCGGCACCTAAACACAGCGGCCTGTTGGGCCAGGCCGTCGTCAGAGTTCAGAAATAGCACGCGACCGTTCAAGTACGGTCTATTGCGTGCTGCGTGTATGGTTCTTCTCACAGCGAATCCCGCTATACATTCCTGAGGCTGACGCAGCTCAGGCGAAGAATCGGCGCGGCAGCATTATAGCGAGAACAGCAGAACGATGCATCGGCCGGGAATCGAACCCGGGCCGTCCGCATGCTAAGCGAGCATTCACCAATTTTTTTTTTTTTTTGTTCTCATTTCTTTCGTTGCATTTGTTGGGGGCGGACGTCCGATGGCGCCCGTCATGTTCATCGTTGACTCGGTCTTTTATTACAGAGGGCAGATAACTCTCAGACCGAACACGCTGAGCTATCGTGCCGGCAAGCCTTAAGATTATGAGGACTTACGCGCTGCCTACTGCACTGCTGAGGCACATGCCATTGAACCACCGATGCTCGACAAGCTGCCCGTGCTTCCCGAGTACTTTTCTGCAGGGGAAAGTGGGATTGCCACCCAGCGACGTCGGATACAACCGAAAAAAGTGCTACACACGCGGAGTGCTCCACTACACTGCCTTTAAAACGAATGCTCATCTCTATCGTGTGAGTAACCTTGCGGCCGCGGCGGCTAGTCTTGCCCAAAGACGCAGCGTGCGTGGAGGCGCTACCCGAATGCGTGTGGATGCACCCTCCTACCTCGTAAAGCGCCTGCAGCTACTATCACCGTGGGCCGCTGCTGGCGGGCAGGAAGCCGACACAGCGGGGCGTTGCGAGCAGCGCCTGTGCGGTGGTGGTGTAATGGTGAGCATAGTTGCCTTCCAAGCAGTTGATCCGGGTTCGATTCCCGGCCGCCGCAAGTGGCGCTGGTTTTTTCGTATGAGTATGTGAGCCGCGTGCTGTTAAATGAAGGTTTTTTTCGTCGTAGCTCCACGCAGACCATCCTGTAGTATGTCCCGACTTGTCCCGACTTTGCTCGGCTGACGCGAAGCTGACGCTTGGAATTCGCCCTTATCAAAAGGACAGGCACTATAAACGGCTGAGAGAGGCGAGGTGTGGAGAGGTACCAAAACGACAGGCAATCTGCGAAATTTTCTGCTCGTTGTTCTTAAAGAAAAAAACCGACGCAGTCGGTAGGACTCGAACCTACGCTCCCAGAGGGAATCTGATTTCTAGTCAGACGCCTTAACCACTCGGCCACGACTGCTCGTAACTGAAGTTTCCCTGGAATCGTGAAGAATCAAACCGGTCTGCGCAGAATGTTGACAGGAAACGAACTCCGTGCACTGATTACGGCAGGGTTACCATCGCTACGAGACGAGCCATTACGGAAACGTTAAAATCTTCGCCCGGACAGGGACTTGAACCCTGGACCCTTAGGTTAAAAGCCTAATGCTCTACCGACTGAGCTATCCGGGCTCACGCTCGTTGTGGATGGAGCGGCTGCAAGCAATGTAAATAACTGGAACGCGTGTGTAGGCGTACTACGGTAATTTCTGGCTTCTGGCGCAACTGGCGACTTCACCGACTTCCCACTGACGCTGGTAGCAGCCCAACAGCGGACCAGAGCCTCTTCTCCCTTTATTCCGGTGCCGACAGTAATTGCATCATGTGCCTGTTTTCCCCGATTACGTTCGGTCGAAGCTTCGGAAGGTGGGCGACAAACGACAGTTCGAAGGCCAAAACGTGGAGCGTTGTGTGCGCAAAAACTTCCGTTCCGGTACCGGGAATCGAACCCGGGCCTCCTGGGTGAAAGCCAGGTATCCTAGCCACTAGACCACACCGGATTTGCTCGATAAGCGTGAGGTTTTCTCCGTCTCCTCTCGTATTTCGTGCTGAATCTCGACTCAGTGCAGTTCTCCGTTTGCGAGCATATTTGCGCCTACAGACTGGCATGGCGCACAGCTCGAAATTGACTATTCATTATTTTACTCCTAACAAGGGAAGAGAAAGATCAAAGTTGTACGTTGTCATAATTGGAAATAAACATATTGACGCTGGGGCGTAGACTCCTTGTGGATAACGAACGACAATTAAGTTCGTTCCCTAGCAACAGCAACGCCGTTAATTCAGCCTTGATGTACAGCAAATTAAATGCCCCGGGTGAGGATCGAACTCACGACCTTAAGATTATGAGACTTACGCGCTACCTACTGCGCTACCGAGGCACGTTGCAAGTAACGTTACAGGAAACTTGGTAAGTCTCTCATATTAGAGATAGACAGTTTGCGCTTTCTCAAGAATCTGTTGTGTTGCTACACGTGCTTTCCCTACTTGCTAGATTAAACTGCTGCCGCAGCTTTTTCAACGGAACGCAGCACTGCCCGAGGTTACAGTACATCGCCCTTGCGGCACCTAAACACAGCGGCCTGTTGGGCCAGGCCGTCGTCAGAGTTCAGAAATAGCACGCGACCGTTCAAGTACGGTCTATTGCGTGCTGCGTGTATGGTTCTTCTCACAGCGAATCCCGCTATACATTCCTGAGGCTGACGCAGCTCAGGCGAAGAATCGGCGCGGCAGCATTATAGCGAGAACAGCAGAACGATGCATCGGCCGGGAATCGAACCCGGGCCGTCCGCATGCTAAGCGAGCATTCACCAATTTTTTTTTTTTTTTGTTCTCATTTCTTTCGTTGCATTTGTTGGGGGCGGACGTCCGATGGCGCCCGTTCATGTTCATCGTTGACTCGGTCTTTTATTACAGAGGGCAGATAACTCTCAGACCGAACACGCTGAGCTATCGTGCCGGCAAGCCTTAAGATTATGAGACTTACGCGCTGCCTACTGCACTGCTGAGGCACATGCCATTGAACCACCGATGCTCGACAAGCTGCCCGTGCTTCCCGAGTACTTTTCTGCAGGGGAAAGTGGGATTGCCACCCAGCGACGTCGGATACAACCGAAAAAAGTGCTACACACGCGGAGTGCTCCACTACACTGCCTTAAAACGAATGCTCATCTCTATCGTGTGAGTAACCTTGCGGCCGCGGCGGCTAGTCTTGCCCAAAGACGCAGCGTGCGTGGAGGCGCTACCCGAATGCGTGTGGATGCACCCTCCTACCTCGTAAAGCGCCTGCAGCTACTATCACCGTGGGCCGCTGCTGGCGGGCAGGAAGCCGACACAGCGGGGCGTTGCGAGCAGCGCCTGTGCGGTGGTGGTGTAATGGTGAGCATAGTTGCCTTCCAAGCAGTTGATCCGGGTTCGATTCCCGGCCGCCGCAAGTGGCGCTGGTTTTTTCGTATGAGTATGTGAGCCGCGTGCTGTTAAATGAAGGTTTTTTTCGTCGTAGCTCCACGCAGACCATCCTGTAGTATGTCCCGACTTGTCCCGACTTTGCTCGGCTGACGCGAAAGCTGACGCTTGGAATTCGCCCTTATCAAAAGGACAGGCACTATAAACGGCTGAGAGAGGCGAGGTGTGGAGAGGTACCAAAACGACAGGCAATCTGCGAAATTTTCTGCTCGTTGTTCTTAAAGAAAAAAACCGACGCAGTCGGTAGGACTCGAACCTACGCTCCCAGAGGGAATCTGATTTCTAGTCAGACGCCTTAACCACTCGGCCACGACTGCTCGTAACTGAAGTTTCCCTGGAATCGTGAAGAATCAAACCGGTCTGCGCAGAATGTTGACAGGAAACGAACTCCGTGCACTGATTACGGCAGGGTTACCATCGCTACGAGACGAGCCATTACGGAAACGTTAAAATCTTCGCCCGGACAGGGACTTGAACCCTGGACCCTTAGGTTAAAAGCCTAATGCTCTACCGACTGAGCTATCCGGGCTCACGCTCGTTGTGGATGGAGCGGCTGCAAGCAATGTAAATAACTGGAACGCGTGTGTAGGCGTACTACGGTAATTTCTGGCTTCTGGCGCAACTGGCGACTTCACCGACTTCCCACTGACGCTGGTAGCAGCCCAACAGCGGACCAGAGCCTCTTCTCCCTTTATTCCGGTGCCGACAGTAATTGCATCATGTGCCTGTTTTCCCCGATTACGTTCGGTCGAAGCTTCGGAAGGTGGGCGACAAACGACAGTTCGAAGGCCAAAACGTGGAGCGTTGTGTGCGCAAAAACTTCCGTTCCGGTACCGGGAATCGAACCCGGGCCTCCTGGGTGAAAGCCAGGTATCCTAGCCACTAGACCACACCGGATTTGCTCGGTAAGCGTGAGGTTTTCTCCGTCTCCTCTCGTATTTCGTGCTGAATCTGGACTCAGTGCAGTTCTCCGTTTGCGAGCATATTTGCGCCTACAGACTGGCATGGCGCACAGCTCGAAATTGACTATTCATTATGTTACTCCTAACAAGGGAAGAGAAAGATCAAAGTTGTACGTTGTCATAATTGGAAATAAACATATTGACGCTGGGGCGTAGACTCCTTGTGGATAACGAACGACAATTAAGTTCGTTCCCTAGCAACAGCAACGCCGTTAATTCAGCCTTGATGTACAGCAAATTAAATGCCCCGGGTGAGGATCGAACTCACGACCTTAAGATTATGAGACTTACGCGCTACCTACTGCGCTACCGAGGCACGTTGCAAGTAACGTTACAGGAAACTTGGTAAGTCTCTCATATTAGAGATAGACAGTTTGCGCTTTCTCAAGAATCTGTTGTGTTGCTACACGTGCTTTCCCTACTTGCTAGATTAAACTGCTGCCGCAGCTTTTTCAACGGAACGCAGCACTGCCCGAGGTTACAGTACATCGCCCTTGCGGCACCTAAACACAGCGGCCTGTTGGGCCAGGCCGTCGTCAGAGTTCAGAAATAGCACGCGACCGTTCAAGTACGGTCTATTGCGTGCTGCGTGTATGGTTCTTCTCACAGCGAATCCCGCTATACATTCCTGAGGCTGACGCAGCTCAGGCGAAGAATCGGCGCGGCAGCATTATAGCGAGAACAGCAGAACGATGCATCGGCCGGGAATCGAACCCGGGCCGTCCGCATGCTAAGCGAGCATTCACCAATTTTTTTTTTTTTTTGTTCTCATTTCTTTCGTTGCATTTGTTGGGGGCGGACGTCCGATGGCGCCCGTTCATGTTCATCGTTGACTCGGTCTTTTATTACAGAGGGCAGATAACTCTCAGACCGAACACGCTGAGCTATCGTGCCGGCAAGCCTTAAGATTATGAGACTTACGCGCTGCCTACTGCACTGCTGAGGCACATGCCATTGAACCACCGATGCTCGACAAGCTGCCCGTGCTTCCCGAGTACTTTTCTGCAGGGGAAAGTGGGATTGCCACCCAGCGACGTCGGATACAACCGAAAAAAGTGCTACACACGCGGAGTGCTCCACTACACTGCCTTAAAACGAATGCTCATCTCTATCGTGTGAGTAACCTTGCGGCCGCGGCGGCTAGTCTTGCCCAAAGACGCAGCGTGCGTGGAGGCGCTACCCGAATGCGTGTGGATGCACCCTCCTACCTCGTAAAGCGCCTGCAGCTACTATCACCGTGGGCCGCTGCTGGCGGGCAGGAAGCCGACACAGCGGGGCGTTGCGAGCAGCGCCTGTGCGGTGGTGGTGTAATGGTGAGCATAGTTGCCTTCCAAGCAGTTGATCCGGGTTCGATTCCCGGCCGCCGCAAGTGGCGCTGGTTTTTTCGTATGAGTATGTGAGCCGCGTGCTGTTAAATGAAGGTTTTTTTCGTCGTAGCTCCACGCAGACCATCCTGTAGTATGTCCCGACTTGTCCCGACTTTGCTCGGCTGACGCGAAAGCTGACGCTTGGAATTCGCCCTTATCAAAAGGACAGGCACTATAAACGGCTGAGAGAGGCGAGGTGTGGAGAGGTACCAAAACGACAGGCAATCTGCGAAATTTTCTGCTCGTTGTTCTTAAAGAAAAAAACCGACGCAGTCGGTAGGACTCGAACCTACGCTCCCAGAGGGAATCTGATTTCTAGTCAGACGCCTTAACCACTCGGCCACGACTGCTCGTAACTGAAGTTTCCCTGGAATCGTGAAGAATCAAACCGGTCTGCGCAGAATGTTGACAGGAAACGAACTCCGTGCACTGATTACGGCAGGGTTACCATCGCTACGAGACGAGCCATTACGGAAACGTTAAAATCTTCGCCCGGACAGGGACTTGAACCCTGGACCCTTAGGTTAAAAGCCTAATGCTCTACCGACTGAGCTATCCGGGCTCACGCTCGTTGTGGATGGAGCGGCTGCAAGCAATGTAAATAACTGGAACGCGTGTGTAGGCGTACTACGGTAATTTCTGGCTTCTGGCGCAACTGGCGACTTCACCGACTTCCCACTGACGCTGGTAGCAGCCCAACAGCGGACCAGAGCCTCTTCTCCCTTTATTCCGGTGCCGACAGTAATTGCATCATGTGCCTGTTTTCCCCGATTACGTTCGGTCGAAGCTTCGGAAGGTGGGCGACAAACGACAGTTCGAAGGCCAAAACGTGGAGCGTTGTGTGCGCAAAAACTTCCGTTCCGGTACCGGGAATCGAACCCGGGCCTCCTGGGTGAAAGCCAGGTATCCTAGCCACTAGACCACACCGGATTTGCTCGATAAGCGTGAGGTTTTCTCCGTCTCCTCTCGTATTTCGTGCTGAATCTCGACTCAGTGCAGTTCTCCGTTTGCGAGCATATTTGCGCCTACAGACTGGCATGGCGCACAGCTCGAAATTGACTATTCATTATTTTACTCCTAACAAGGGAAGAGAAAGATCAAAGTTGTACGTTGTCATAATTGGAAATAAACATATTGACGCTGGGGCGTAGACTCCTTGTGGATAACGAACGACAATTAAGTTCGTTCCCTAGCAACAGCAACGCCGTTAATTCAGCCTTGATGTACAGCAAATTAAATGCCCCGGGTGAGGATCGAACTCACGACCTTAAGATTATGAGACTTACGCGCTACCTACTGCGCTACCGAGGCACGTTGCAAGTAACGTTACAGGAAACTTGGTAAGTCTCTCATATTAGAGATAGACAGTTTGCGCTTTCTCAAGAATCTGTTGTGTTGCTACACGTGCTTTCCCTACTTGCTAGATTAAACTGCTGCCGCAGCTTTTTCAACGGAACGCAGCACTGCCCGAGGTTACAGTACATCGCCCTTGCGGCACCTAAACACAGCGGCCTGTTGGGCCAGGCCGTCGTCAGAGTTCAGAAATAGCACGCGACCGTTCAAGTACGGTCTATTGCGTGCTGCGTGTATGGTTCTTCTCACAGCGAATCCCGCTATACATTCCTGAGGCTGACGCAGCTCAGGCGAAGAATCGGCGCGGCAGCATTATAGCGAGAACAGCAGAACGATGCATCGGCCGGGAATCGAACCCGGGCCGTCCGCATGCTAAGCGAGCATTCACCAATTTTTTTTTTTTTTTGTTCTCATTTCTTTCGTTGCATTTGTTGGGGGCGGACGTCCGATGGCGCCCGTTCATGTTCATCGTTGACTCGGTCTTTTATTACAGAGGGCAGATAACTCTCAGACCGAACACGCTGAGCTATCGTGCCGGCAAGCCTTAAGATTATGAGACTTACGCGCTGCCTACTGCACTGCTGAGGCACATGCCATTGAACCACCGATGCTCGACAAGCTGCCCGTGCTTCCCGAGTACTTTTCTGCAGGGGAAAGTGGGATTGCCACCCAGCGACGTCGGATACAACCGAAAAAAGTGCTACACACGCGGAGTGCTCCACTACACTGCCTTAAAACGAATGCTCATCTCTATCGTGTGAGTAACCTTGCGGCCGCGGCGGCTAGTCTTGCCCAAAGACGCAGCGTGCGTGGAGGCGCTACCCGAATGCGTGTGGATGCACCCTCCTACCTCGTAAAGCGCCTGCAGCTACTATCACCGTGGGCCGCTGCTGGCGGGCAGGAAGCCGACACAGCGGGGCGTTGCGAGCAGCGCCTGTGCGGTGGTGGTGTAATGGTGAGCATAGTTGCCTTCCAAGCAGTTGATCCGGGTTCGATTCCCGGCCGCCGCAAGTGGCGCTGGTTTTTTCGTATGAGTATGTGAGCCGCGTGCTGTTAAATGAAGGTTTTTTTCGTCGTAGCTCCACGCAGACCATCCTGTAGTATGTCCCGACTTGTCCCGACTTTGCTCGGCTGACGCGAAAGCTGACGCTTGGAATTCGCCCTTATCAAAAGGACAGGCACTATAAACGGCTGAGAGAGGCGAGGTGTGGAGAGGTACCAAAACGACAGGCAATCTGCGAAATTTTCTGCTCGTTGTTCTTAAAGAAAAAAACCGACGCAGTCGGTAGGACTCGAACCTACGCTCCCAGAGGGAATCTGATTTCTAGTCAGACGCCTTAACCACTCGGCCACGACTGCTCGTAACTGAAGTTTCCCTGGAATCGTGAAAAATCCAACCGGTCTGCGCAGAATGTTGACAGGAAACGAACTCCGTGCACTGATTACGGCAGGGTTACCATCGCTACGAGACGAGCCATTACGGAAACGTTAAAATCTTCGCCCGGACAGGGACTTGAACCCTGGACCCTTAGGTTAAAAGCCTAATGCTCTACCGACTGAGCTATCCGGGCTCACGCTCGTTGTGGATGGAGCGGCTGCAAGCAATGTAAATAACTGGAACGCGTGTGTAGGCGTACTACGGTAATTTCTGGCTTCTGGCGCAACTGGCGACTTCACCGACTTCCCACTGACGCTGGTAGCAGCCCAACAGCGGACCAGAGCCTCTTCTCCCTTTATTCCGGTGCCGACAGTAATTGCATCATGTGCCTGTTTTCCCCGATTACGTTCGGTCGAAGCTTCGGAAGGTGGGCGACAAACGACAGTTCGAAGGCCAAAACGTGGAGCGTTGTGTGCGCAAAAACTTCCGTTCCGGTACCGGGAATCGAACCCGGGCCTCCTGGGTGAAAGCCAGGTATCCTAGCCACTAGACCACACCGGATTTGCTCGATAAGCGTGAGGTTTTCTCCGTCTCCTCTCGTATTTCGTGCTGAATCTCGACTCAGTGCAGTTCTCCGTTTGCGAGCATATTTGCGCCTACAGACTGGCATGGCGCACAGCTCGAAATTGACTATTCATTATTTTACTCCTAACAAGGGAAGAGAAAGATCAAAGTTGTACGTTGTCATAATTGGAAATAAACATATTGACGCTGGGGCGTAGACTCCTTGTGGATAACGAACGACAATTAAGTTCGTTCCCTAGCAACAGCAACGCCGTTAATTCAGCCTTGATGTACAGCAAATTAAATGCCCCGGGTGAGGATCGAACTCACGACCTTAAGATTATGAGACTTACGCGCTACCTACTGCGCTACCGAGGCACGTTGCAAGTAACGTTACAGGAAACTTGGTAAGTCTCTCATATTAGAGATAGACAGTTTGCGCTTTCTCAAGAATCTGTTGTGTTGCTACACGTGCTTTCCCTACTTGCTAGATTAAACTGCTGCCGCAGCTTTTTCAACGGAACGCAGCACTGCCCGAGGTTACAGTACATCGCCCTTGCGGCACCTAAACACAGCGGCCTGTTGGGCCAGGCCGTCGTCAGAGTTCAGAAATAGCACGCGACCGTTCAAGTACGGTCTATTGCGTGCTGCGTGTATGGTTCTTCTCACAGCGAATCCCGCTATACATTCCTGAGGCTGACGCAGCTCAGGCGAAGAATCGGCGCGGCAGCATTATAGCGAGAACAGCAGAACGATGCATCGGCCGGGAATCGAACCCGGGCCGTCCGCATGCTAAGCGAGCATTCACCAATTTTTTTTTTTTTTTGTTCTCATTTCTTTCGTTGCATTTGTTGGGGGCGGACGTCCGATGGCGCCCGTTCATGTTCATCGTTGACTCGGTCTTTTATTACAGAGGGCAGATAACTCTCAGACCGAACACGCTGAGCTATCGTGCCGGCAAGCCTTAAGATTATGAGACTTACGCGCTGCCTACTGCACTGCTGAGGCACATGCCATTGAACCACCGATGCTCGACAAGCTGCCCGTGCTTCCCGAGTACTTTTCTGCAGGGGAAAGTGGGATTGCCACCCAGCGACGTCGGATACAACCGAAAAAAGTGCTACACACGCGGAGTGCTCCACTACACTGCCTTAAAACGAATGCTCATCTCTATCGTGTGAGTAACCTTGCGGCCGCGGCGGCTAGTCTTGCCCAAAGACGCAGCGTGCGTGGAGGCGCTACCCGAATGCGTGTGGATGCACCCTCCTACCTCGTAAAGCGCCTGCAGCTACTATCACCGTGGGCCGCTGCTGGCGGGCAGGAAGCCGACACAGCGGGGCGTTGCGAGCAGCGCCTGTGCGGTGGTGGTGTAATGGTGAGCATAGTTGCCTTCCAAGCAGTTGATCCGGGTTCGATTCCCGGCCGCCGCAAGTGGCGCTGGTTTTTTCGTATGAGTATGTGAGCCGCGTGCTGTTAAATGAAGGTTTTTTTCGTCGTAGCTCCACGCAGACCATCCTGTAGTATGTCCCGACTTGTCCCGACTTTGCTCGGCTGACGCGAAAGCTGACGCTTGGAATTCGCCCTTATCAAAAGGACAGGCACTATAAACGGCTGAGAGAGGCGAGGTGTGGAGAGGTACCAAAACGACAGGCAATCTGCGAAATTTTCTGCTCGTTGTTCTTAAAGAAAAAAACCGACGCAGTCGGTAGGACTCGAACCTACGCTCCCAGAGGGAATCTGATTTCTAGTCAGACGCCTTAACCACTCGGCCACGACTGCTCGTAACTGAAGTTTCCCTGGAATCGTGAAGAATCAAACCGGTCTGCGCAGAATGTTGACAGGAAACGAACTCCGTGCACTGATTACGGCAGGGTTACCATCGCTACGAGACGAGCCATTACGGAAACGTTAAAATCTTCGCCCGGACAGGGACTTGAACCCTGGACCCTTAGGTTAAAAGCCTAATGCTCTACCGACTGAGCTATCCGGGCTCACGCTCGTTGTGGATGGAGCGGCTGCAAGCAATGTAAATAACTGGAACGCGTGTGTAGGCGTACTACGGTAATTTCTGGCTTCTGGCGCAACTGGCGACTTCACCGACTTCCCACTGACGCTGGTAGCAGCCCAACAGCGGACCAGAGCCTCTTCTCCCTTTATTCCGGTGCCGACAGTAATTGCATCATGTGCCTGTTTTCCCCGATTACGTTCGGTCGAAGCTTCGGAAGGTGGGCGACAAACGACAGTTCGAAGGCCAAAACGTGGAGCGTTGTGTGCGCAAAAACTTCCGTTCCGGTACCGGGAATCGAACCCGGGCCTCCTGGGTGAAAGCCAGGTATCCTAGCCACTAGACCACACCGGATTTGCTCGATAAGCGTGAGGTTTTCTCCGTCTCCTCTCGTATTTCGTGCTGAATCTCGACTCAGTGCAGTTCTCCGTTTGCGAGCATATTTGCGCCTACAGACTGGCATGGCGCACAGCTCGAAATTGACTATTCATTATTTTACTCCTAACAAGGGAAGAGAAAGATCAAAGTTGTACGTTGTCATAATTGGAAATAAACATATTGACGCTGGGGCGTAGACTCCTTGTGGATAACGAACGACAATTAAGTTCGTTCCCTAGCAACAGCAACGCCGTTAATTCAGCCTTGATGTACAGCAAATTAAATGCCCCGGGTGAGGATCGAACTCACGACCTTAAGATTATGAGACTTACGCGCTACCTACTGCGCTACCGAGGCACGTTGCAAGTAACGTTACAGGAAACTTGGTAAGTCTCTCATATTAGAGATAGACAGTTTGCGCTTTCTCAAGAATCTGTTGTGTTGCTACACGTGCTTTCCCTACTTGCTAGATTAAACTGCTGCCGCAGCTTTTTCAACGGAACGCAGCACTGCCCGAGGTTACAGTACATCGCCCTTGCGGCACCTAAACACAGCGGCCTGTTGGGCCAGGCCGTCGTCAGAGTTCAGAAATAGCACGCGACCGTTCAAGTACGGTCTATTGCGTGCTGCGTGTATGGTTCTTCTCACAGCGAATCCCGCTATACATTCCTGAGGCTGACGCAGCTCAGGCGAAGAATCGGCGCGGCAGCATTATAGCGAGAACAGCAGAACGATGCATCGGCCGGGAATCGAACCCGGGCCGTCCGCATGCTAAGCGAGCATTCACCAATTTTTTTTTTTTTTTGTTCTCATTTCTTTCGTTGCATTTGTTGGGGGCGGACGTCCGATGGCGCCCGTTCATGTTCATCGTTGACTCGGTCTTTTATTACAGAGGGCAGATAACTCTCAGACCGAACACGCTGAGCTATCGTGCCGGCAAGCCTTAAGATTATGAGACTTACGCGCTGCCTACTGCACTGCTGAGGCACATGCCATTGAACCACCGATGCTCGACAAGCTGCCCGTGCTTCCCGAGTACTTTTCTGCAGGGGAAAGTGGGATTGCCACCCAGCGACGTCGGATACAACCGAAAAAAGTGCTACACACGCGGAGTGCTCCACTACACTGCCTTAAAACGAATGCTCATCTCTATCGTGTGAGTAACCTTGCGGCCGCGGCGGCTAGTCTTGCCCAAAGACGCAGCGTGCGTGGAGGCGCTACCCGAATGCGTGTGGATGCACCCTCCTACCTCGTAAAGCGCCTGCAGCTACTATCACCGTGGGCCGCTGCTGGCGGGCAGGAAGCCGACACAGCGGGGCGTTGCGAGCAGCGCCTGTGCGGTGGTGGTGTAATGGTGAGCATAGTTGCCTTCCAAGCAGTTGATCCGGGTTCGATTCCCGGCCGCCGCAAGTGGCGCTGGTTTTTTCGTATGAGTATGTGAGCCGCGTGCTGTTAAATGAAGGTTTTTTTCGTCGTAGCTCCACGCAGACCATCCTGTAGTATGTCCCGACTTGTCCCGACTTTGCTCGGCTGACGCGAAAGCTGACGCTTGGAATTCGCCCTTATCAAAAGGACAGGCACTATAAACGGCTGAGAGAGGCGAGGTGTGGAGAGGTACCAAAACGACAGGCAATCTGCGAAATTTTCTGCTCGTTGTTCTTAAAGAAAAAAACCGACGCAGTCGGTAGGACTCGAACCTACGCTCCCAGAGGGAATCTGATTTCTAGTCAGACGCCTTAACCACTCGGCCACGACTGCTCGTAACTGAAGTTTCCCTGGAATCGTGAAAAATCCAACCGGTCTGCGCAGAATGTTGACAGGAAACGAACTCCGTGCACTGATTACGGCAGGGTTACCATCGCTACGAGACGAGCCATTACGGAAACGTTAAAATCTTCGCCCGGACAGGGACTTGAACCCTGGACCCTTAGGTTAAAAGCCTAATGCTCTACCGACTGAGCTATCCGGGCTCACGCTCGTTGTGGATGGAGCGGCTGCAAGCAATGTAAATAACTGGAACGCGTGTGTAGGCGTACTACGGTAATTTCTGGCTTCTGGCGCAACTGGCGACTTCACCGACTTCCCACTGACGCTGGTAGCAGCCCAACAGCGGACCAGAGCCTCTTCTCCCTTTATTCCGGTGCCGACAGTAATTGCATCATGTGCCTGTTTTCCCCGATTACGTTCGGTCGAAGCTTCGGAAGGTGGGCGACAAACGACAGTTCGAAGGCCAAAACGTGGAGCGTTGTGTGCGCAAAAACTTCCGTTCCGGTACCGGGAATCGAACCCGGGCCTCCTGGGTGAAAGCCAGGTATCCTAGCCACTTTTTTTTTTGTTTTTTTTTTTTTCTTTTTTTTTCTTTTTTTTTGTTTTTTCTGTCTCTTTTATTTTTTTTTTTTTTTTTTTTTTTTTTTTGGCCTCCATCCTCCCCTTATAGCCCGTCACTTGCGCTCGCCAAAATTGCCTTCATCGGCTAGCTTCAGTAGCTGTAATTGTATGGAACTAAATGTCTCCTCATGAGACGGAAATGAAAATACTTCTTGATTGGTAGCCCTGACTCGCCGTAGGTGTACGTGGGGAATTTCAGCAGACTGGTGGCTTCAAAGTTTGTCTTCTCGGTGAATAGCTATTGCTGATGTATTCCGTTGTCGAACATTCGTTTTTTTTCGTCCATCTCTCAAGTGTTATTCCTGTTTGAGCTGCTCGTAACTCCGAAGCCCCGGCCACCAATGTCTCCATGACATCCTACCAGGGTACCTTTTAGGTTTTCTAACATAAAGAAAATAAAAGAAATAAAAGTGTCGCCCCATTAGTATGGCAAATACTATGAAAAAAAAACCATTAAATATTTTTGCAATATAGTGACTCTATGTCAACGTTCGTAATAAAAAACAAGCATAGTTTTCTCTATATTTCGTCGTTCGTAGTAGGGTCTGGTGTTCCATCGTTAAATGTATCCAATAGTCTTCTGTACTCTTCTCTTTCTCGGATAGTATGTAGTCTACAGTCTGGCCCTTTAGCCAATTGACGGCACGTCGTTTTGTATTGGGATAGGGAACTTCGTCAGGGTTGAGTAGGCGTGTTGGTGTTATCGTTCTTGGTGACGTTCGCAGTAAGCTTGCGAGTTTCCGTGTGCAGAGGGACCATATGTCCTGTACAGCGTCGCAAGTAAATCTATGCTCGTCCGTGTCAACTAAGTGACATCTGATACAATTCGGTGTTTCAGCCAGGTGAATCTTGTGTAACCTCGAATTGGTCGGAAATTTCCTATTGACTGCCATGTACCAAGTTGAGCGAACCGTAGATGAAAGAAGCGGGTCGTGAATGTTCTCCCATACTTGTTTCCAGTTATAACCTCGACATTTCTCCTCCACTATATTGCGTGGTGTACTTTCCGTCAATGTGGCGTAAATCGCTTTGACTTTGTGTCGGTCTGCCTCTGGAATTCTTCGTTGTATGTAGCTAAGTTCTAGTATGAAATGCCTGAAGTGACAGAGCGAGTTCAGAATGTGTTTTACATCTACAGGTGGGTCCAGATTGGGAGGCACTATTTCATTCAAAATGTGAGCCGTCAGTGTGTTAGGTGATCTGTGCCACTGTTTGTATGTTTGACTAACATACAAGGCTTTTGCTTTGAGGTAGACATCCGTCAAATTGAGGCCTCCATTCCAAACTGGTAGGGTGAGGGTTTCATACTTTACTTTAAATACCTGACCCCTGGTAACAAAGTGGCCAAGCGCCGCTAACATTTGTTGTGCCATAGTCTTTGGTAATGGCAGTACTTGGGCAACGTAATTTACTTTGGAAATTATGTAGGTGTTAACTAAAGCCACTCTTTGAATGGCAGTTAGAGCTCGCAGGCTATGTTGCCGTATGCCAGCGCGCATTTTTGCCAGCAGTTTTCGATAGTTCAAGGCAGCCGTGCGGCGGACATTGCGTGTGTATTCAATCCCGAGGCAGGTGATCGTTTCCAAGCTTCTTATTCTTTCAGCAGCACCGAGTTCTAATCCGCGTCCAATGTGCATTAAGCCTGACTTGTGACGGTTGAGTTTCGCCCCCGATGCAGCTTCATACGTTGCTACAATGTGGAAAGCTTTCTCTAAGTCCTCGTCCTTCGTTACTACAAAACTGACATCATCTGCGTAAGCCTGGCAAATAATCTTCTGACCATGAATGAGCAGCCCTGGAAGGTCTTGCGTCAGGGAGTACAAGAATGGCTCGAGTGCTATGGCAAACAATGCCATCGACATTGGGCAGCCCTGTCGTACTGAACTGGCGATACTGATCGGCCTGCTTAAGCGTCCATTGACATTGATTTGCGACGTACCATTCATCAGGAGGGTTTTGACAGTATCAGTGATTTTCTGAGGAAAATGCATGGCGTCCATGGTGCGTAGGAGATAGGAGTGGTTCACCCTGTCAAAGGCCTTTTCAAAGTCAAGGGACACAAGGGCACTTGGGATGTCACAGGCTTCGGCAATCGCTATGAGATCTCTATATGCAGTTAAAGTGTGGAAAATATTTCTATTTGGTCCAACGCACGTTTGGTAGTCGCCGGTAACGCTGGTAATGACTGAATTTAATCGTTGCATAATGACACGTGCGAAAATTTTATAGTCAGTGTTAAGCAATGTTAAAGGCCGGAGATTCTCTACAGTTTTGCCTCCTGGAGTTTTTGGTACTAGCACCACTATCCCTTGACAAAAATCTTTCAAGCTGTCATTTCGAATGTTCATAATGTCATTACAGACCAGAGTCAACTTACTAATTAACTGTCGCCTAAATGTGTGATAAAACTCGGCAGGTAATCCGTCAGGACCAGGCGATTTATTTCTTGGGCTTCTGAGAATGGCGTCTGCCACTTCATCCTCGAGTACGTCTGAGGCGAGTTCTTCCGCCTGTTCCGGACTAAGTCTCCCCCACGCCCTGTCCGTAAGGACTGCCTGCGCTGCCACATCTATTGGTTTTTCAGCTAGTAACGCCGTAAAATGTTTATAAATTGCTTCTTGAATAGCAGTTTGTGTGTCGAAAAGGCGACCGTCTGCAGTTTTTAGCTCAGTCAGTATTTTCCTGTTTCGTCTTTTTTGCTCTTGTATGACGTGGTACATGGATGTGGTCTCCTCCCGCACTGCATTTTGCAGGCGTGTTCGCACTTGATAGCCTTCAGATTGTCGTCGCGTCAGTGTTAGGAGTGTCGCTTTGATTCTTTTGATCTGCATGTGATTGGCCACTACTGTATTATCGTCGGTATAAAGTTCTCGTAGGCACTGAAAATAGAATTCTATTGTGGTCCTCTGCCAGGCGTATTTCTCGCGAGAGTAACACTTCATCGCTTTTATTAGAGCTGGCTTTGCACATTTTAACCACCACGAGAAAGCCGAATTGTACAGTGGAAATTTCCTTTCACAATCTGCCCATGTGTGTTGGAAGACGGCGTGGCACCCTGGATCTGATAAATGGGAAACATTCAGTTTCCACGGGCCTCTCGCTCTATATGTACCCTGTTTTTCCATATTTATGGTACAGATATATGCTACATGGTCAGAGAATATAAGCGGCCATCGCTCCGCTTCCAAAACATGGTTTCGTAAATTGGAAGTTGCATAAATTCTGTCAATGCGGCTGGCAGAATGGCTGGTGACGTGGGTAAAACCGGGCATGTCGCCGTGTTTAAGTTCCCACGTGTCGAGTAGGTTTAATTCTCGAACAATGTCCAGAAGTTCTATGGAAGTGTTAAAATGTGGCGTTTGGTCTTTGGGTTTCAGTACACAGTTGAAATCACCTGCAAAGACGACTTGGCCTGTGCGGGTTGTAAAAAGCGGCACTATCTCTTCCTTAAAAAACTCCGATCTCTGGCGTTTTTTTCCCGTTCCAGAAGGGGCATAAACATTTATGAATCGGGTGTTGTGGATTGTCCCCGCAATACCTCTGCTGTTCGGCAGTCTGTCGACATTGGCTACGGCGATGCCTTCTTTGGTCAAAAGTGCAGTTCCGAGTTCACTGCCACGTCCCGGGTTGATTAACGCATTGTAACCTGTGATACGATCCAGATCAATGTCGGCGACCTCTTGCAACAGCGCAATGTCGACATCAGCTGCATATAAGAAATCCGTAAGATTCCTCAGGTTTGACGTACTGCTGATCTTGTTGATGTTGACCGTGGCAACACGGTATGCCTGTAAGGGTGGCATGAGGGCAGAGGTATGCGTAGCGTTGAGCCGCTCCCTTAGGGATGACGGAGGGGCATCAATTAAAAGAAGTCGGGGTCGGCATCGACCGTCTGAAGAGCAGATTCAGTCTTCCGTTGCCCTTGCGATTCCGTTTCCCGCACTTCTGACACTGTTTCTCGGTCTTGTCCCTGTACTTCGGTCATACCGTTGTCGTGAGAGCATTCTTCGACGTCGTCCGCCCAGTTACGCGGGTGGTGAGCTTCACGCGGATCTGCACTGCTATCTGGCAGGTGGCCACCTGTACCTTCTGTATCGACTGACATCAACTTCGTCTGTGATGGGGAGGGTCTGTTGTCGGAGTCAGCCTCTGAGTCGTCTGTGCGGGACTTTTTGGATGTCTGGGGAGTTGCAGTGGAAACCTGAGACGTCACGTCGGTCATCTTCTGACGCACCTGATTGGCTTTCTCGCGCAGTGGTTGCGCTTTTGTGTCAGCACCCTGTTGCGCGATTCTTCGCTTCTTCTGCTTTTTCGGGGAAGGGCACTTGGAGTTTTGAGCAGTGTTCTCCTGAGTGGCACAGTTTTCGGCCATGGGAAAAACTTCCGCCGCTTGCGGCTGTTCGAAGACGTTACAGACCTGGCTGCCACCCTGCGTCTCCTTACTTCCCTCCTTAACTTCCTGTAAGGAAGCTCCGAGGGTTTCCGAAACATTACTCGTCTCCATTGGTATGTTCTCCTCGTTGTGATCAGTGTACGCATCTAGGGTGAAATCGACGCTGAGTTCTGGAGCGGTATTTACACGGGCGGCGGCTACGTAAGTGATCGGCAACGTAGAACTGGGGCCAGGCTGCTCACGCTCGCCAGTCGGGATCTGCGCTACGCGCCTCTGAAGACACTGAGCGCGGACATGTGCTGTAGAGCCACATCCCGAGCATGTCCGTGGTTGCCCGTCATAAATTACTATGGCCCTGTACCCACTGATAATGATGTAAGATGGAATATGCTTCAGCAATTCGAGTTTCACTTGCCGCACACCGTTTAATACTGGGAATATATGTTGACCTGACCATTTCTCAGCAACGTTGCTTATTACCGAACCATATTCCCGTAGTTTGGCGTTAATCTGCTCGGCAGTTACTTCGAAGGGCAGTTCAAATATTCTGATAGTTCGCAATCCTAAGCCGGCTTGCGTTAGTCGCACCTCGCCAACGTTTCCGTCTGAATGTTTAAACCTAAGAGATCCACCACAAGACGCAACAATTTGTTCACATCGTTCAGGCGTCACCAATTTCAAGTAAACGGTACTACTAACGATCGATAAGTGAATGCCAATTAAATCGTCAATCGTTAATTTCATGACATCTCGCACAAATAGTTCTACCTCAAAGGATTTTGGTCTGGCAAATTTCGGGTCGAATGTCAACTTAAGAGTGTCTTTCCGTTCTGGTTGAGTCATGATTGCATTCGTGTATTCATTACCGAGGGTAGTGTTATCGCTGTAAGCGCGCACTCACCATGCACAGCGACCGCCGCCGGCAGCGACGAAGTAAACACGACCAGCCGCTCCGTACGTCCGCACCGCACGGCTGCCCGCGAGGGAATGCCACTAGACCACACCGGATTTGCTCGGTAAGCGTGAGGTTTTCTCCGTCTCCTCTCGTATTTCGTGCTGAATCTGGACTCAGTGCAGTTCTCCGTTTGCGAGCATATTTGCGCCTACAGACTGGCATGGCGCACAGCTCGAAATTGACTATTCATTATGTTACTCCTAACAAGGGAAGAGAAAGATCAAAGTTGTACGTTGTCATAATTGGAAATAAACATATTGACGCTGGGGCGTAGACTCCTTGTGGATAACGAACGACAATTAAGTTCGTTCCCTAGCAACAGCAACGCCGTTAATTCAGCCATGATGTACAGCAAATTAAATGCCCCGGGTGAGGATCGAACTCACGACCTTAAGATTATGAGACTTACGCGCTACCTATTGCGCTACCGAGGCACGTTGCAAGTAACGTTACAGGAAACTTGGTAAGTCTCTCATATTAGAGATAGACAGTTTGCGCTTTCTCAAGAATCTGTTGTGTTGCTACACGTGCTTTCCCTACTTGCTAGATTAAACTGCTGCCGCAGCTATTTCAACGGAACGCAGCACTGCCCGAGGTTACAGTACATCGCCCTTGCGGCACCTGAACACAGCGGCCTGTTGGGCCAGGCCGTCGTCAGAGTTCAGAAATAGCACGCGACCGTTCAAGTACGGTCTGTTGCGTGCTGCGTGTATGGTTCTTCTCACAGCGAATCCTGCTATACATTCCTGAGGCTGACGCAGCTCAGGCGAGGAATCGGCGCGGCAGCATTATAGCGAGAACAGCAGAACGATGCATCGGCCGGGAATCGAACCCGGGCCGTCCGCATGCTAAGCGAGCATTCACCAATTTTTTTTTTTGTTCTCATTTCTTTCGTTGCATTTGTTGGGGGCGGACGTCCGATGGCGCCCGTTCAAGTTCATCGTTGACTCGGTCTTTCATCACAGAGGGCAGATAACTCTCAGACCGAACACGCTGAGCTATCGTGCCAGCAAGCCTTAAGATTATGAGACTTACGCGCTGCCTACTGCACTACTGAGGCACATGCCATTGAACCACCGATGCTCGACAAGCTGCCCGTGCTTCCCGAGCACTTTTCTGCAGGGGAAAGTGGGATTGCCACCCAGCGACGTCGGATACAACCGAAAAAAGTGCTACACACGCGGAGTGCTCCACTACACTGCCTTAAAACGAATGCTCATCTCTATCGTTGAGTAACCTTGCGGCCGCGGCGACTAGTCTTGCCCAAAGACGCAGCGTGCGTGGAGGCGCTACCCGAATGCGTGTGGATGCACCCTCCTACCTCGTAAAGCGCCTGCAGCTACTATCACCGTGGGCCGCTGCTGGCGGGCAGGAAGCCGACAAAGCGGGGCGTTGCGAGCAGCGCCTGTGCGGTGGTGGTGTAATGGTGAGCATAGTTGCCTTCCAAGCAGTTGATCCGGGTTCGATTCCCGGCCACCGCAAGTGGCGCTGGTTTTTTCGTATGAGTATGTGAGCCGCGTGCTGTTAAATGACGGTTTTTTTCGTCGTAGCTCCACGCTGACCATCCTGTAGTATGTCCCGACTTGTCCCGACTTTGCTCGGCTGACGCGAAAGCTGACGCTTGGAATTCGCCCTTATCAAAAGGACAGGCACTATAAACGGCTGAGAGAGGCGAGGTGTGGAGAGGTACCAAACGACAGGCAATCTGCGAAATTTTCTGCTCGTTGTTCTTAAAGAAAAAACCGACGCAGTCGGTAGGACTCGAACCTACGCTCCCAGAGGGAATCTGATTTCTAGTCAGACGCCTTAACCACTTTTTTTTTTTTTTTTTTTTTTTTTTCTTCTGCGCTATATTAGTGGATTTTTTTTTTTTTTTTTTTTTTTTTTTTTTTTTTTTTTTTTTTTTTTTGCGGTGGTAGATCTCAGGATCACTACGTCTCAAGCTCGTCTTCACTTAATAATAGCATAAATGTGTCCGTGTCGTTCTGCATTCGTCGATGATTCAGTTTCCTGAAGGCATGATGCAAAGTTGTCATCTCTTAGCGTTGAGAGTAAGTTCGCCGAGATTACCGCCGTGCTGTTTTCTTGTAGTTATTAACGAAAGTAACTGGGTACTAGTGTGTCTTCCTTGAGTTAGTGGAGACAAAAACAACAAGATCAGAGGTTTCTCTTGCAGCATCGTAAATAATAATAGAAATAAAGTTCTATATAGAGGAAAGATGGGTATCTAGAAAGAAATACTGCCCCGTCTGTTACACTTCGTCAAATTAAACTATACTTGTCTTCTGAGTAACGTAAAAAAACCAGAAATAATACTGGCTCCACAAATTTGGCATCTTGTTGCATGCTGCTTCTCGTTGACCTTAGGTGCACACATTGTACAACCTATGAAGCAATGGAGTCCTGAAAACTGACAATTAGATACCCTGATAACAGAAGAAATAAATAAAAAAAAGCAATGATCGTACCCATTGGTTCGCACACTTAAAGCTTCCCATCATTCAAAGCAACGGTGAGAAAATTCTGAAACTTTTCGTTATACTTCCGTAATCGTTTGATCGCGTAATATTCGGCGATAAGATACAAATGAAAATCAGAAATTGTAGGTGTTTTAGTCGTCAGCATATAATATAGGTACTGTCCAATTAACCAGGTATAGCTATTATTCTTAGATTTCGGAAATAATTTCCAGTCCGGGTGGAATATATCTTGCAGTTGTATTGCGGATGGCGTCGTTCTATTAATAAGAGCCAGTTTCATTCTCGTCCAATTCCAGATTTGCGTCTGATCTCTGCAGTATAATATGTGTTGCAATGTTTCCACATGGCCACATGTGTCGCAAGTCGGTGTAGGCCGTAATTGGATCTTACACAATTTCTCCCCCGTGGGCATCACCTCGTTCACAACATCATACCACACGGAACGAACTCGGGAATGAAGAAAAGGAGCGCTGATATTCATCCAAATTTGTCGCCAGTTCTTGCCAGGATACTTCATTTCTATAGAGTTATTCTGTTGCCGATTCGTAAAGACACTGTAGACAGCAGCAGCAGTGAGTGGTTGCAGGTGTTGATGCACATAGCTGGACTCCACGTAATAACGGCGAATATGAACGAGCTCGTGATGGATATGTCCAACATTTATCGGTGGCGTCATATCCGGTGGTCGTAACTGCTGGAATAGACGCGCTGTAAGACCTGTCTGACTATATCGTAAGATCCTTGTTGTTCGAGCTAGAAAAATCGCTAAGCACTGTAATTCAACATTTTTAAGGGCTAAACCACCTTTATACTGAGGTAAAGCGGTAGCCTTGAAGGCGACTTTAAAAATATTACCTCGCCAAATGTACCAGCCTGCAAGGGCTAAGATTCTGTTTGCAATATCAGGAGGAATAGGGAGAACAGCGGCAACATGGTAAATCTTGCTGAGAACATAATAATTGACGAAATGTGCTCTCTGAATCCTGTCTAAACACCGCATATTGTGCTCTCGAATCAAAGCGCGAAGGACGTTGAGCTTCTGTTCCCAATTCACTCTTACCATTTCCCGTGGATTCGGAGTGAGAATCAAACCAAGGTGCTTGAGCTGGTTGGTTGCCTCTAACCAAACGGTGTCCGCGAAGCGAGCCTGCGGACCTAGATGCAAGACTTTGGATTTCCGTTCGTTAAGGCGTGCACCGCAGGCGCTGGCATACCGGTGGACAAGCCGTCGCACGGTATCGAACTCTTCGTCGTTGTTGATAAGGACGCTGATATCGTCCGCATAGGCATGACAGACGGTCTTTGTATTCAGCGTTTGAAGACCCGGTAAGGTGACGGAAAACGTTTTCAGTAGTGGCTCTATAGCAATGGCGAAAAGAGTCGTGGAAAGCGGGCACCCTTGTCGCAAACCTTGTTGAATGGGCACAGGGGCTGTTAACTGGCCGTTGAATTTCACGCGGGAAGACGTATTGCAGATACAGTTCCTGATGATCTGTACGAAACGATGGTTGAAACCCAGTTTGTCCAGCGTTCGGAATAGAAATCCATGGTTAGTCCGATCAAATGCCTTATCGAAGTCAAAAAAGACTATTGCCAACGTGGTCTTGCAAATCCAAGTCAAATATGCAATATCTCGGTATTCGCACAGGGCGTCTATCATCGATCGACCAGTAACCACGTTCATGTGGTATGAACCAAGCACTTTACTAAGGACTGGCTTGAGCCTGGCATTCAGAATCCGAGTAAAGATTTTGAAATCTGCATTGAGTAGGGTGATTGGTCGTAAGTTATTGAGTGAAGTCCCTGGTGACGGTTTGGAGACTAAGACTATCAGGCCCTCAGTGAACTGCGATGGAAAAGCAGTATTCGTTAACAATTCATTATACATGATAGTCAGTTCGTCGCCGAAAACATCCCAATACCGGAGATAAAATTCAACCGGCAAACCGTCTGATCCTGCAGCTTTTCCTTTCGCCGCAGACGTAATGATTGACTTCACTTCGAAGTTAGTTATGTTGGCCAGGAGCTGTGCGTGGTCGTCCGGATCCACCGATGCCGTAATGTTAGACAAAAATTCCTCTCCCGCCTCTACATCTGTGTCAGGCACTGAGTAAAGTTGCCGAAAATGATTCCGGAGAAAAGCCTTAAGCTCGCCTTGCTCATCATAAACACGACCATCGTCATCTGTCAGTTGAGTAATGATTTTTTGTCTGCCTCTTTTAGCTTCCCGTATTACGTGGTACAAGGACGCTGACTCGTTAAAGGTGTCATCGAAAGCGCGTGCCCTGACTTGGGCTCCTGCCAGAGACTCACGAACCAATGCGGTGATTTCGGCTTTGGTACGTTTAATGCGAAGGAGATTGCCAGGCAGTGCAGAGGAATCGTTGTACAACTGGCGGAGAGCGGTAAAATAAAATTCCAACGTCTGTTTCTTCCAGTACGCCTTGGTCCTGGCAAACTGACAAATACATTTCTTTATGTGCGGTTTGACGAGCTCTGTCCACCAATGAACACGCTCCCTATACCTTTGTCGTCGCTGGAGGCACCATTGCCACGTTGCAATGAGATCCTTCTTCAGGTCGACGTCGTCCAACAGTGCGACGTTCAGGTGCCATACGCCTCGACCCAAAAAGGTTTTCTGCGAGACGTGCCTAAGCGTTATGTGATACGCACAGTGGTCGCTAAAATTAACAGGCCATATTTCACAATCCCTGGCAGTGCTTAAAATGTCTTTAGATACATAAAATCTATCCAGACGACTAGCGGAGGCAGTGGTAACATAAGTATATCCGGTCACCTGCGGGCGAAGTAAGCACCAGGTATCAAGTAAGTCCAGCCCATCAATTAAATCTCGCAACTCCAAACAAAAATTAAAATTCGGACACTGGTCGTCTCTGCGTATAACACAATTAAAATCGCCGCCCAATAAAATCTTCGAACAACCACAGGATAATAATGGCACAATTTCATCGCGATAAAAAACACTCCTATCCCTTCGGCCTACAGATCCAGTCGGGGCATAGACGTTGACCAAAAGCAAATCGTCGAATTGTACAGCAATCCCTCGACCCGTTTCTAAAATCGCTCGAGGTTTACAAGTGATGCCCGCTTTGTACAAAATTGCAGTCCCTGCCTCATCGCCAATATTTATGAGGGCCTCATAGCCTGTGACATTCCCGACCTTGGGTGTGACGACTTCTTGTAGGAATACGATATCTACATCGGCGGCATACAGATAGTCAGTCAAACATTTTAATTTTACATCAGATGTTATTCGATTTATATTAGCAGTTGCAATTTTGTAATCCCGCATAAGAAGGGTGATGCCATATTAATGCGTATCGTCAGCCCAGGAAGGCTGCCTGCTCGACCCCGGCGAGTGAGCGGTATCCGTAAATGTATCGGGTCCAGAACTGTCGACATGCATCCCCATATCGGGTTCCTCTGAATGCTGCACTACCTGTACTCCATCGTCTGTGACGAGTTTCTCACATTCATCCGTCCGGAACTGCTCGATAGTACGCTGCAGTTTCTGTTCAAGAGTACGAGTTTCCTCGTCACTCTGCTTACGGACCGATTTCTTTGGTCGTCCTTTCCTCTGAGGACGGGTGTCTTCGACTTGTTGGTTGTTGTCAGATTTCGCAGCGGTAGGGGTAGCTCCCGTGGGAGACTGTTCCTTGCCGGAAACGACGCTGACTGGAGACGTCACTTCAAGGGGATGGGAAACTCGCGGCTGGTCATCAGAGTTCTCAGGTGGAAGACTCTCCACAGATGGGAGCAAATGTTGATCGGGCAATAGAGGCGGAAGTTCCACACGGACCACGCCAGCATCGGAAGGGCGCGAATTTCCGGCCCCGTCGTTTGCATAGTTTTCCACGTCAGAAGCACCGGGCAGTCGGCTCGCCGTAGCTGTGTTTACATCGGCGGCGGTCACGTCAGGCACAACCTCAGCCGCGTGCAACCGTGGCGCGCTAACGACAGACGGACCGGTGGTGGTGGTGGTTGTTGGATGTTTAAGGGGGACTAAACAGCGAAGGTCATCAGTCCCCCATTCCAAAATCAGGCGAGCCTGAAATCTACGGAGCAGATAAAAACCAAAGGGGAGGAGACGTCCCCCCAGGCGCTAAAAGAACACAAATGCAGCAACGAACACTACAGACAAGAACAGGACAGAGGAACACCAGACAGAAAGAAACAGAAGAAAGGAAGAGGGCCGGAGACTGGTTGACTGACCACGAGATCAAAAAAGGGAAAGAGTCAACCATCTCACGGCCTACCAGAACAGCAACAGACACGAGGACAAAAGACACAGAAAGGGAAAGGCGCAGGACCTCCCTAAATCGAACCATAAAAAGGACTACCACGGATAAAATTTAAAACGTCATCAGCCATGGAGGCATCGTCAGATAAAACCAAAGCCAAAGTGCCCGGGAGATTAAAAGATTGCCGGAGTGTGCGCAGTCGAGGACACTCCAGCAAAATGTGGCCGACCGTCAGCCGGGACCCACACTGACACAAGGGGGGATCCTCCTGACGCAAGAGATGGCCGTGCGTCAGGTACGTATGGCCGATGCGCAGCCGACACAGGACTACCGAGTCCCTGCGAGAAGCCCGCAGGGAGGAACGCCACACATCGGTCGTCTCCTTGACAGCCCGCAGTTTATTCGGGGCTGTCATGCCACGCCACTCAGCAGCCCACATCCCAAGTACCTTACGGCGCAACACCAGCTGCTGGTCGCGAGCCGTAAGGCCGATCTCCAAAGCTGGGGCGTCTATCGCCCCTTTGGCCAGCCTGTCTACACGTTCGTTCCCTGGGATGCCAACATGACCGGGCGTCCAAACCAGGACCACTGAACCACCAGAATGGGCAATGGCGGAAACAGCCTCCTGAATGGAGGACACCAGAGGAGAGGAGGGATAGCAGCGGTCGATGGCCTGAAGGCTGCTCAGGGAGTCACTGCAGATGACAACGGACCTACCTGAGCAGAAACGCATGTGCTCAAGAGCGCGCAAGATGGCCACCAGCTCTGCAGTAAAAATACTGCAGCCAGCCGGCAAGGAGCGTTGCTCAACATGGTCAGAGTGAGCAAAGGCGTAGGCAGTGCGACCATCAACCAGGGAACCATCAGTGTAGACAGTCTCACAGTCCGAAAATGAGGCGAGGAGAGCAAGAAAACGGCGACGGAGGGCCACAGGCGGAACCGAGTCCTTGGGTCCCTGTGCCAAGTCCAGACGGACGGACGGCCGGGACAAACACCAGGGAGGCGTAGGTGTATGGACCCGGAAGGGAGGCAGAAGAGGGAATGACCTCAGTTCTGACAGCAGGGACTGGACACGGACAGCTATGGAAAGCCCAGACCTAGGGCGCCGTTCGGGCAGATGGAGGACCATAGCAGGGAAAAGCAGGCGACGATTGGGATGATCTGGCGAGCAATGAACGTGGGCAGCATAGTCGACAAGCAGACGATGGCGGCGAATCCGCAGTGGGGGAACCCCAGCCTCCACCAGTAGACTATCCACGGGGCTGGTGCGAAAAGCGCCAGTGGCAAGCCTAACCCCACAGTGGTGTATGGGGTCTAACAACTTCAACACTGAGGGGGACGCAGACCCATAGGCCAAGCTCCCATAATCAAGCCGGGACTGCACAAGGGCTCTGTACAACCGCAGCAGCGTGCGGCGATCTGCACCCCAAGACGTGTGGCTAAGGCAGCGGAGGGCGTTGAGGTGCCGCCAGCATTTTTGCTTCAGCTGAGTAACATGAGGAACCCATGTGAGCCGGGCATCAAACACGAGTCCCAAGAAGCGGCAAGTGTCCACCACGTCAAGCAGGTGGCCGTCGAGGTAAAGTGCAGGATGAGGGTGGACCGTCCGACGCCTGCAGAAGTGCATTACTCGAGTCTTGGCAGCAGAGAACTGAA
This sequence comes from Schistocerca serialis cubense, assembly GCF_023864345.2. Taxonomy (NCBI): domain Eukaryota; kingdom Metazoa; phylum Arthropoda; class Insecta; order Orthoptera; family Acrididae; genus Schistocerca; species Schistocerca serialis. The sequence goes on from NC_064641.1 coordinate 36,324,282, forward strand.
AGCCATGAGACAGTGCCCATGATGCTGCCTTGCGAACGGCGACTTGCAGCCTGCGTTCGGCGACTCCCGTAGTCGTGGAGCTAAATGAGATGCAGAAGTCGTCGGCATACAAAGAAGGAGACACCGACGACCCCACTGCTGCTGCCAGACCATTAATGGCCACTAAAAATAAGGAGACGCTCAACACCGAGCCCTGCGGGACCCCATTTTCCTGTATATAAGAGGAACTAGAGGTGGCACCGACTTGCACCCGGAAAGAGCGGCGCAATAAAAAGTTTTGAAGAAAAGCCGGGAGCCGACCACGAAGACCCCACCCATGCAACGTGGCGAGGATGTGATGCCTCCATGTGGTGTCATACGCCTTCCGCAGATCGAAAAAGACAGCAACAAGATGCTGACGTCGGGCAAAAGCCGTACGGACAGCAGATTCCAGCCGCACCAAATTGTCCACTGCAGACCGGCCCCGACGGAAGCCACCCTGGGATGGAGCGAGGAGACCGCGCGACTCAAGGACCCAACACAAACGCCGCCCCACCATACGTTCGAGCAATTTGCACAAAACGTTGGTGAGGGTAATGGGACGATAGCTGTCCACCGCCAGTGGGTCCGCACCGGGTTTCAAGATGGGGACAATAACGCCCTCCCGCCATTGCGACGGGAACACGCCTTCGCTCCAAATGCGATTAAATAGCGCGAGAATGTGTCTCTGGCAGTCCCTGGAGAGATGCTTCAGCATCTGCGCGTGGATGCAGTCTGGGCCTGGTGCTGTATCAGGGCAATCGGCGAGGGCGGCGAGGAATTCCCTCTCGCTGAAAGGTGCATTGTATGTTTCAGAACGACGCGTGTGGAATGAGAACTGCGTCCGCTCGGCTCGCTCCTTTAGAGAGCAAAAGGCGGGGGGATAGGATGCAGTCGCAGAGCTCTGAGCAAAGTGCGCGGCTAGCCGTTCAGCAATGGCGGCAGCGGCCGTGCAGACAGCGCCGTCCAAGGAGAGCCCAGGGACACCCATAGGGGTCTGGGAGCCATAAATCCGCCGGATCCGGGACCACACGTGCGAGGACGAGACACGGGAGCCCAGGGAGGAGACGTACCTCTCCCAGCACTCCTGCTTACGCCGTGCAATAAGACGACGGGCGAAGGCACGGAGCCTCTTAAAGGCGATGAGGGTCTCCAGAGACGGGTGCCGCCTATGACGCTGGAGAGCCCGCCTACGGTCGCGAATAGCCTCAGCAATCTCCGGCGACCACCAGGGGACAGCCTTCCGCCGAGGGAGGCCAGAGGAACGGGGGATAGCAGCCTCGGCCGCCGAAATGATGGACGTGGTGAAAACACGGACCACCTCGTCAATGTCACCCTGTGGGGGAGACGCAATGGTTACAGCGGAAGTAAAAGCTGGCCAGACAGCCCTGTGGAGAGCCCAGCGGGGCAAGCGCCCAGAAGAATGACACTGGGGCAGTGACAAATAGATGGGAAAATGGTCACTGCCACACAGGTCAGGATGCACCCTCCAGTGGAGGGATGGGACAAGTCCAGGGCTGCAAATAGAGAGATCGATGGCCGAGAACGAGCCATGGGCCACACTGAAATGCGTGGGAGCACCAGTGTTCAAGAGGCTAAGGTCGAGCTGAGCCAACACATGCTCCACGGCCCGACCGCGATCATCGGAGACAGTCCCACCCCATAGAGGATTGTGGGCGTTGAAATCGCCCAGAAGCAGCAATGGTGGCGGGAGTTGAGCCAGCAGCGCAGCCAAGACATGGCGGGGGAGCTCCCCATCCGGAGGAATGTAAACAGAGCAAACAGTAATAGCCGGCGAGAGCTCAACCCTGGCAGCAACTGCCTCTAAAGGCGTCTGAAGGGGTACTGGCGAGCTACAGACAGAGTGGTGAACAAAGAGGCAAACCCCACCTGACGCTCGTTGACAGGCAGCACGGTTCTTATAGTATCCCCGATAACCGCGAAGGGCGGGGGTCCGCAGTGCAGGAAACCAAGTTTCCTGCAGAGCAATGCAGAGAACAGGGGAATCACTCAGAAGCATCCGGAGCTCTGGCAGGTGGCGGAAATAACCGCCGCAGTTCCATTGGAGAATGGAAGCAGGAAGGGACTGGGAGGGCGTGAATGCGACTAAGAGGCAGACAGCGCTTCAGAGCCAACCGCCGCCACTGGGGGAGAGTCAGCGGAGTCCATAGGAGAGGCCCCCAAGGGTTCCGTGAGGGCGAGATCCGCGGCAGAGGCGAGGATCTCCACCTCATCCCCGGAGCCAGGACTATGTACAGCAGGCGGTGCTGAAACCGCCGGAACGTCCTTCTTCTTGGACACATTCCGTTCCTTCTTCTCGCGTTTGCCCTTAGGGTGAGAGGGCTGGGAGAGCTTCTCTGAAGGAGCGTCAGAGGCTGACGACGACGCAGAAGCCCTACGACCAGCAGGTGGCGGAACCTTCAGCCACTGGCTGACATCTGGCTGGGAAGGAGAAGAAACGGAGGAAGGGAGAGCCCCGAGGGACCCCTGCCGTGAGAGAGGAACCGGCGGAGGCAACGCCGCCGGAGAAGGAGGGGGAGGAATCGAGCCTCCCGGTTGTGGAGCAGATGTCACTCCCGAAGTAAGCTTGGGGGGAGCGACAGAAGAGGGTTTGCCCCCAACTGCTAAGGGGGCAAGAGAGGAAGGCTTGCCCCCAGGCACGAGGGGGGCAGACAGGGATACATGGCCCCGAGGGCCCACTGAAGGCGGCACAGATGAAGCGACAACCGTCGCTCGTGCGGGCGACGATAACGTGGCTGCAGCGTAAGATGTTCGAAGGGAAGCAGGATACAACCTTTCATATTTCTGTTTAGCCTCTCGATAAGTAAGCCGGTCCAGGGTCTTAAATTCCATGATCTTCCGCTCCTTATGAAGAACGGGGCAATCCGGCGAGCATGGAGAGTGGTGCTCCCCACAGTTGACACATACAGGCGGGGGCGCACATGGAGAATCGGGATGAGACGGGCGTCCGCAATCTCGACATGTAGCGCTGGATGGGCAACGGGAGGACATATGCCCAAACTTCCAGCACTGGAAGCACCGCATCGGGGGAGGGACGTATGGCTTCACGTCGCAACGGTAAACCATTACCTTGACCTTCTCGGGCAAGACATCACCCTCGAAGGCCAAGATAAAGGCACCGGTGGCCACCCTGTTTGTCTTGGGTCCTCGATGGACACGACGGACAAAATGCACACCACGTCGTTCCAAGTCGGCTCTCAGCTCGTCGTCGGATTGCAACAAGAGGTCACGATGGTAAATAATCCCCTGGACCATATTTAAGCTACTGTGGGGAGTGACGGTAACAGGGACGGCACCCAGCTTATCACACAAGAGCAACGCTCGTGACTGGGCTGGGGAGGACGTCTTGAGGAGGATGGACCCATTCCTCATTTTTGACAACCCCGCCACTTCCCCAAATTTATCCTCCAGGTGTTCCACAAAAAACATAGGCTTCGTCGGAAGAAAGGAGTCACCATCAGTCCTGCTGCAGACAAGGTATTGCGGCACGTAAGGCTCCCGCTTGGCACTAGATCGGCGTCCCTCCCATGGCGCAGCCAACGAGGGGAACGTCTGAGGGTCATACTGCGCAGCATCGAAGTCGACTCTACCTCGCTTAGAGACGCTGGTGGCCGTGCGACCACCAGCTTGATGTGATTTATTGCGCTTCATTGCGCCACATCCGCCCAGATGCCACCTACTCCGAACGAGGGCTCTCCCCAAGGGCGCCACCCAGCCAAAGCAACGGGTACCTGGCCGATATCCCGTTGCCCGGAGTCCCCGTGCCCCAGACAAGATGGGCACATACTCCTTGGCATGCATGGGGAGGAAACAGCTCAGGCATCTGTAGTGCGATCCCTGCGTGGTCAGGGGGCTACCACCAAGAGGGTACATGACGACCCCACCACAACGGACTGGCTACCGTGCTGGATTTTAGGTGTTTAAAGGGTCCACAGTTGTCGTAGGCGCTAAGAAGAAGAGTGCGCACAAGGCGAGAAGGAGACCACCCAGAAGATGTTGGGCGTAGTCCCCCCCACACGACAATAGGTAACATGCAAGATGGTGGAGCATGATGGACCAATACAAAAACACCACGTAAGGTGTCCTTCCCCAAATGGCACGCACTGACGACGGAAATTTGGAAGAAAAAAGGAGGTCAAACCCAAGAGGGGACCATCACAGAAGGCCGAAACGTTTGAGACTCCTTTTAGTCGCCTCTTACGACAGGCAGGAATACCGCGGGCCTATTCTTACCCCCGAACCCGCAGGGGGAACAGACGGACCGACAAGGCTCTCGGCATACGTCGGCCTATTACCATCCTGCCCAACTACAAGGCCATCACGTTGTCGGAAAACACGACGCACTGGTTTAGCACGGGGACACGCGGCCTTCATATGGTCCGGAGAGCCACAAAGGACACATGTACGAGGTTGCCCCTCGTACATTACGAGTGCCCGGAAGCCTTGTACCACGACGTTTGACGGGATATGCTTGCAGAGATCAATTCGCGCTACCCGGACACCATTATCCACATTGAAGTGTTTAAGTCCGCTCCACTGCTCTTGGTGAATTTCCAATACGTTCCCATACTGGGACAGACATTGCCGAATACGTTCAAGATCAATTTCAAATGGGAGGTTGAATACACGGACGGTGCGCAGGCCTAACCCAGCATGGTTGGTTGGTTGGTTGGGTTAAAGATTAAAGGGACCAAACTACAAAGGTCATCGGTCCCTTATTTCATAAAAACACAGAGCACAGGGGAACTATCCACCAGTCAAGCGAAGCACTAAAAGAAAAACTCCAGGGGAAGAAAAGCCCCATGGTCCATTGTAAGACAACATGGAAAACACAGCACAGCAACAAAAACAACATAGAGAACAAAGGCAGATGGAATTAAAACTGCACAGCAGAGAACTGTGGCTGGCTGATCACGAAAATAATAGGATGAGCCAGCCACTCTGCAACACGTTAAAACCTCCAGCCTAAACGTTTAGGGCGGAGTCGAATCACAACACAAAACTAAGTAAAAGAGAGAACTCAAAAGAGGGTGATGTTAAAAAAAAATTTAAATGGACCTATAAAAGCCGCTTGCGCGAATAAAACTTAAAACCCGATCTGCCATAGAGACATTGTCACCTAAGAGAGATGATAAAGCACCCTGGAGAGTAAAAGTTCGCCTGAGGGCGGTTAAAAGAGGACAGTCCAACAATATATGGGCCACCGTCATAAGCACACCACAGCGACAATGAGGGGGGTCCTCTCGACGCAGCAGATGACCATGCGTCAGCCAAGAGTGACCAATGCGGAGTCTACAGAGAACCACAGAGTCCCTCCGAGAGGCCCGCATGGAGGAACCCCACACAGTCGTTGTCTCCTTTACACGCCGCAGCTTGTTGGGCACAGACAGGGTGCGCCATTCGTCGGCCCACATCCCAAAGACCCGACGGCGTAACACCGATCGGAGATCAGTGGCCGGGAGGCCGATCTCCAACGGCAGTTTGCGGGTGGCTTCTTTAGCTAACTTGTCGGCGTGTTCGTTGCCCGCTATCCCAACGTGTCCCGGGGTCCATATGAACACCACTGAACGGCCACGTTGTGCAAGAGCATGAACGGACTCCTGGATGGCAACAACAATGGGATGGCGTGTGTAGCACTGGTCAAGAGCCTGGAGACTACTGAGAGAGTCACTGCAAATGACAAAAGACTCGCCAGTGCTGGTACGAACACGCTCAAGGGCACGAAAAATAGCTGTTAGCTCTGCAGTGTAAACACTGCAGCCGTCCGGCAAGGAGCGTTGGTCGACATAGTCCGCATGAACATAAGCGTACCCCACACGGCCATCAACCATCGAGCCATCGGTATAGATAACCTCCGAGTCACGGGATTCGTCGAGGAGAGCAAGAAATTGGCGGCGCAAGACTGCAGGAGGAACTGAATCCTTTTGCCATTGGGAGAGGTCCAGCTGAAGCTGCGGCCGACGGATACACCAAGGTGGTGTATGTGGGCGGACCTGAAAAGCAGATGGAAGAGGCAAAGACTCGAGTTCACTAAGCAGGGACTGAACACGGATCCCAATTGCATGGCCTGATCGCGGCCGCCGGCGTGGAAGATGGACTGCCGCATCGGTGAAAAGGAGACGGTAGTTAGGGTGACGGGGAGAACAACGGACGTGGGCAGCATAGTTGGCTAAGAGTTGTTGACGCCAAATGTAGAGCGGAGGAACCCCAGCCTCAGCAAGTAGGCTATTAACAGGACTGGTGCGGAATGCTCCTGTCGCCTGTCGAACCCCACAGTGGTGAATGGGGTCCAGCAGTTGCAACGCTGAGTGCGACGCTGAGCCATACGCCACACTCCCATAATCCAGTCGGGACAGCACAAGGGCTTTGTAGAGCTGCAGCAGCGTGTTACGGTCGGCACCCCAAGTTGTGTTGCTGAGGCAGCGGAGGGCATTCAGATGCTGCCAGCACTGACGCTTGAGCTCACGAATATGTGGAAGCCAAGTAAGCCGGGCATCGAACAGCAATCCCAGAAAACGGTAAGTGTCAACAACCCTGAGCTTAGCATCCTGAAGATAAAGCTCAGGGTGGGGATGGACAGTGCGACGCCGACAAAAGTGCATAACACAAGTCTTCGCAGGAGAAAACTGAAACCCATGGGCTAGGGCCCACGCCTGTGCCTTGCGTATGGCTCCCTGCAACCGACGTTCTGCAACGCCAATGGTGGAGGAGCTGAAAAAGATGCAGAAATCGTCAGCATATAACGTGGGCGAGACAGAGGACCCTACTGCTGCTGCAAGGCCATTAATGGCCACAAGGAAAAGGGGCACGCTCAATACAGAGCCCTGTGGAACGCCGTTCTCCTGGATATGAAGGGAACTATGGGATGTGCCAATTAAAACGCGGAATGTCCGAACAGATAAAAAATTCTGAATAAAAATGGGGAGAGAGCCCCGGAGACCCCACCCGTGCAACGTGGCGAGAATATGGTGGCGCCACGTCGTGTCATATGCTCTGGAGAGGTCAAAAAAGACGGAGACGAGGTGTTGGCGCCTGGAAAAAGCAGTGCGGATTGCAGACTCAAGGAGGACCAAAGTATCGGCGGTGGAACGGCCCTGACGGAAGCCGCTCTGGCATGGAGCCAGGAGACCCCGAGACTCGAGCAGCCAACACAGCCGTCGACTCACCATGCGTTCCAGCAGCTTGCACAGAGTATTGGTTAAGCTAATGGGCCGATAACTATCCACAGTAAGCGGGTCCTTACCAGGCTTCAGCACTGGAATGATGGTACTTTCTCGCCATTGCGACGGAAAGACACCATCACCCCATAGGCGGTTGAAGATGGCAAGAACACATCGCTGACAGTCCGGGGACAGGTGTTTTAGCATCTGATTGTGGACGCCATCTGGCCCAGAGGCCGTATCGGGGCACTGTGCCAGGGCGCTCTGGAGTTCCCACAAACTAAATGGGGCGTTATACGCCTCAGGGTGGCGAGAAGCGAAAGAAAGCCGTTTGCCTTCCTCCCGGCGTTTGAGCGCGCGAAACGCAGGCGGGTAATTCCCCGACGCAGAGGCCTGGACATAGTGCTGAGCGAAATGCTCGGCGATTGCATCGGCATCGGTGGATACTGCCCCGTTGATGGTAAGCCCTGGGACACCTGTAGAGTACCGCAATCCAAAGATGCGCCGAATCTTCAGCCACACCTGGGAGGGGGAAGTACGGGAACCAATCTTGGAAACGTACCTCTCCCAACACTCCTGTTTCCGCCGTTTGATAAGCCTCCGTACCTGAGCACGGAGACGTTTGAATAAAATGAGGTTCTCCAAAGACGGGTGCCGCTTATGTCGCTGAAGAGCCCGCCGACGTTCTTTAATGGCGGCAGCGACCTCTGGAGACCACCAAGGCACCGACTTTCGCCGGGGGCACCCGAACGAACGAGGAATGGTACGTTCCGCAGCGGAAACAATCGCTGCAGTCAGTGTCTCAACCGCCACATCGATGGTACCATGGGGGAGAGAGTCAACAGTGGCAGCAGAGCAGAACGTGTCCCAGTTCGCCTTGCTAAATGCCCATCTAGGCGAGCGCGCAAAGGAGTGACGCTGTGGTAGTGAAAGGAAGATCGGAAAATGGTCACTACCACACAAGTCCTCATGGACTCTCCAGTGGACCGATGGTACAAGCCCTGGGCTGCACAACGACAGATCGATGGCCGAGAACGTGCCATGCGCCACACTGAAATGTGTGGCGGCGCCAGAGTTTAAGAGGCAGAGGTCGAGTTGGGAGATGAGATTCTCGACCTCCCTGCCTCGGCCAGTAACCTTCGTTCCACCCCACAGGGGATTGTGGGCGTTAAAATCCCCCAGGAGAAGAAAAGGCGTGGGGAGTTGGGCGACAAGCGCAGCCATTTCGGTCAGGGAGACTGTACCACCTGGAGGGAGATAGACACTGCAGACGGTTATGTCCTGGGTAGTCCTTACACGGACAGCCACAGCTTCCAATGATGTTTGAAGGGGCACAGGAGCACTATATACAGAGGTAAGGACATACACGCAGGCTCCACCTGACACACAATTGTAAGTGCTACGGTTGCAGTAATAGCCCCTGTATCCACGAAGAACAGGGGTCCGCATTGCCGGGAACCAGGTTTCTTGGAGGGCAATGCAGAAAGCAGGTGTCAGGCTTAGGAGCTGTCGTAGCTCAGGGAGATGGCTAAAATAACCGCCACAATTCCACTGGAGGATTGTACAAAGCGTGTCCGGTAGGGGCATGCAGGCACTGAAAAGGCAAATTACTTGGCAGGGTCACATGCTGCCACCGACTGAGCGACGGACGTCACTACGGCCATCGTTTCTGAGGAGACGGCGAGATCCAGGTCATCAGGGGACGCAAAGAGCTCGACCTCGTCCTCAGAGGCTGAGCTGACAGGGAGCGTTGGTGCGGGAACCACTGGGTCCTTATTCTTCTTGGAGAGCTTCCTTTTCTCTCTCTTGTCTTTGGGAGGAGGGTTGTCATGCTGGGAGGGCTTTCCTGACGCATCATCAGGAACAGAGGAAGAGCGTGAAGCCCTTCGACCAGCAGCTGGTGGCTTCTTCAGCCACTGGCTAGTGTCTTGTGAGACACTGGGGAAGTCCTCGGAAGGGACGCCCCCAAGGGATCCCTTCCGAACAAGTGAGGCCGGAGGAGGCTGTTGCGTCCCCGGCTGAGCAGCCGGAGGGAGCTGTCGCTTCCCCGGCTGAGGAGCCGGAGAGGGCTGTCGCCGCTCCGGCTGAGAGGTGGGGACCAACGTCCCCGGTTGGTTGGGGCGCACTGCTCCCAAACTCGGTGTTTTGGGAGCAGTGGAAGAGAGAGCGGCCTGTCCCAGCGGTGGGGCAGACGTTACCTGATTTCTCTGTGGGCCAACAGAGAAGGGAGTCTGTGCAGGAGCTGGTGGCGGCAGTGTGACAGTAGCATAACTCCGCAACATAGGTGTGGGGTTGAGTCGTTCTAATTTCTTCTTCGCCTCTTGGTAACTTAAACGGTCCAAGGTCGTAATTTCTTGTATCTTCCGCTCTCTTTGATAGACTGCACAGTCTGGTGAGCAGGGAGAATGATGCTCCCCACAGTTAACGCAGGTGGGAGGCGGAGCACATGGAGCATTAGGATGTGGAGGTCGTCCACAATCACGACACGTGGGGCTGGAAGTGCACCTGGAGGACATGTGTCCGAATTTCCAGCACTGGAAGCATCGCATAGGGGGCGGGACATAGGGCTTGACATCGCACCGGTATATCATGACCTTGACTTTCTCAGGCAAGCAGTCGCCCTCAAAGGCCAGGATGAAAGCACCGGTAGCGACCCTATTATCCTTTGGCCCCCTAAAGACACGACGGACAAAGTGTACACCTCGTCGTGCCAGGTTCTCACGTAGCTCGTCATCAGACTGTAGCAGAAGATCTTTATGAAAAATAATCCCCTGGACCAAATTTAACGACTTATGGGGAGTGACAGTAACGGGGATGTCACCAAGCTTCTCACAGGCGAGTAATGCCTGGGACTGCGCAGATGAAGCTGCTTGTATCAAAATGGCCCCGCTCCTCATTTTGGAAAGAGACGCCACTTCCCCAAACTTATCTTCGAGATTGTGCACGAAGAAAAGAGGCTTAGTCCCCAAAAACGAATCCCCATCAGTTCTGCTGCATACAAGGTATCGTGGCGAATACGGCTCCTGTCTGTCTGCAGCCCTACGTTCCTCCCATGGTGTGGCTAGGGAAGGGAACGACTTCGGGTTATATGTCACAGCGTTAAATTCCACCTTACCACGCTTAGAGACGTTGGCGGTCGGACGACCACCAGATTGAGATTTCACCCGCTTCATTGCGGGGCATCCGCCCCGATGCCACCCACTCCGACCAGGGGCTCTCCCCACGGGCGCCACCCAGCCACAGCAAAGGCCACCTGGCAGGATGGCCGTTGCCGGGAGTCCCGATGCCCCAGAGAGACGAGCATCTACTCCTTGGCTTACGTGGGGAGGAGTCAGCTCAGGCATCGGCAGTACGATCCCTGTGTTGTCAGGGGGCTACAACCTAGAGGGTACATGACGACCCCACCACAACGGGCTGGCTACCGTGCTGGATTTCGGGTGCCATGAGTAGTCCATAGTGATCGTGCGTGCTGGTGGTGACGCACTAAGGGCGGTACGTACACAATACATCAGGTGTCTATGCCCAAAATGAGGGATGGAGGGTGCATGCACGTCGCCAGGACGATCAAGAGTGCCAAGGTCGTAGGGCACAGAGGACTGATGGTGCACCACGTAAGGTGTCCTTCCCCAAAAGGCTCGTACTTCTGTGGAATTTGGAAAAATGGAGGTCAAACCCGAATGGGGACCATCACATTAAGGCCAAAACGTTTGAGACTCCTTTTAGTCGCCTCTTACGACAGGCAGGAATACCGCGGGCCTATTCTTACCCCCGAACCCGCAGGGGGTAACCCAGCATGGGTAACGACAACTTTACAAATTTCACCATCAGAATTAACGAACTCGGCGGTACCCTTAGTTAAGTCCATTATACGTAAACAGGGCTCGTCACTAACAAGTTTCACGTAGACGGCATTCGCCAGAAAATCGTATGAAAATCCTAAAACTTCCTCGTCTTTAAGACCCAATCTGTCGAAGAAAAAATCGACTAATTCGTAGACATGTGGTCGGCCAAACCCGAACGGAAATTGGAAACGCAACGTGTAACGGCGTAACTGATCATCCATAGCAAAGGCCATGATGTACTCACAAGACTAAACCAGCTGCAGGCGCCGCCTAACACGCGCGGAGCGAGCACTCCGGCACGTCTGCACACGGCCGCTGCTGCGGCGGAACTGCCACTCGGCCACGACTGCTCGTAACTGAAGTTTCCCTGGAATCGTGAAAAATCCAACCGGTCTGCGCAGAATGTTGACAGGAAACGAACTCCGTGCACTGATTACGGCAGGGTTACCATCGCTACGAGACGAGCCATTACGGAAACGTTAAAATCTTCGCCCGGACAGGGACTTGAACCCTGGACCCTTAGGTTAAAAGCCTAATGCTCTACCGACTGAGCTATCCGGGCTCACGCTCGTTGTGGATGGAGCGGCTGCAAGCAATGTAAATAACTGGAACGCGTGTGTAGGCGTACTACGGTAATTTCTGGCTTCTGGCGCAACTGGCGACTTCACCGACTTCCCACTGACGCTGGTAGCAGCCCAACAGCGGACCAGAGCCTCTTCTCCCTTTATTCCGGTGCCGACAGTAATTGCATCATGTGCCTGTTTTCCCCGATTACGTTCGGTCGAAGCTTCGGAAGGTGGGCGACAAACGACAGTTCGAAGGCCAAAACGTGGAGCGTTGTGTGCGCAAAAACTTCCGTTCCGGTACCGGGAATCGAACCCGGGCCTCCTGGGTGAAAGCCAGGTATCCTAGCCACTAGACCACACCGGATTTGCTCGGTAAGCGTGAGGTTTTCTCCGTCTCCTCTCGTATTTCGTGCTGAATCTGGACTCAGTGCAGTTCTCCGTTTGCGAGCATATTTGCGCCTACAGACTGGCATGGCGCACAGCTCGAAATTGACTATTCATTATGTTACTCCTAACAAGGGAAGAGAAAGATCAAAGTTGTACGTTGTCATAATTGGAAATAAACATATTGACGCTGGGGCGTAGACTCCTTGTGGATAACGAACGACAATTAAGTTCGTTCCCTAGCAACAGCAACGCCGTTAATTCAGCCATGATGTACAGCAAAGTAAATGCCCCGGGTGAGGATCGAACTCACGACCTTAAGATTATGAGACTTACGCGCTACCTATTGCGCTACCGAGGCACGTTGCAAGTAACGTTACAGGAAACTTGGTAAGTCTCTCATATTAGAGATAGACAGTTTGCGCTTTCTCAAGAATCTGTTGTGTTGCTACACGTGCTTTCCCTACTTGCTAGATTAAACTGCTGCCGCAGCTATTTCAACGGAACGCAGCACTGCCCGAGGTTACAGTACATCGCCCTTGCGGCACCTGAACACAGCGGCCTGTTGGGCCAGGCCGTCGTCAGAGTTCAGAAATAGCACGCGACCGTTCAAGTACGGTCTGTTGCGTGCTGCGTGTATGGTTCTTCTCACAGCGAATCCTGCTATACATTCCTGAGGCTGACGCAGCTCAGGCGAGGAATCGGCGCGGCAGCATTATAGCGAGAACAGCAGAACGATGCATCGGCCGGGAATCGAACCCGGGCCGTCCGCATGCTAAGCGAGCATTCACCAATTTTTTTTTTTGTTCTCATTTCTTTCGTTGCATTTGTTGGGGGCGGACGTCCGATGGCGCCCGTTCAAGTTCATCGTTGACTCGGTCTTTCATCACAGAGGGCAGATAACTCTCAGACCGAACACGCTGAGCTATCGTGCCAGCAAGCCTTAAGATTATGAGACTTACGCGCTGCCTACTGCACTACTGAGGCACATGCCATTGAACCACCGATGCTCGACAAGCTGCCCGTGCTTCCCGAGCACTTTTCTGCAGGGGAAAGTGGGATTGCCACCCAGCGACGTCGGATACAACCGAAAAAAGTGCTACACACGCGGAGTGCTCCACTACACTGCCTTAAAACGAATGCTCATCTCTATCGTTGAGTAACCTTGCGGCCGCGGCGACTAGTCTTGCCCAAAGACGCAGCGTGCGTGGAGGCGCTACCCGAATGCGTGTGGATGCACCCTCCTACCTCGTAAAGCGCCTGCAGCTACTATCACCGTGGGCCGCTGCTGGCGGGCAGGAAGCCGACAAAGCGGGGCGTTGCGAGCAGCGCCTGTGCGGTGGTGGTGTAATGGTGAGCATAGTTGCCTTCCAAGCAGTTGATCCGGGTTCGATTCCCGGCCACCGCAAGTGGCGCTGGTTTTTTCGTATGAGTATGTGAGCCGCGTGCTGTTAAATGACGGTTTTTTTCGTCGTAGCTCCACGCTGACCATCCTGTAGTATGTCCCGACTTGTCCCGACTTTGCTCGGCTGACGCGAAAGCTGACGCTTGGAATTCGCCCTTATCAAAAGGACAGGCACTATAAACGGCTGAGAGAGGCGAGGTGTGGAGAGGTACCAAACGACAGGCAATCTGCGAAATTTTCTGCTCGTTGTTCTTAAAGAAAAAGAAGGCATGATGCAAAGTTGTCATCTCTTAGCGTTGAGAGTAAGTTCGCCGAGATTACCGCCGTGCTGTTTTCTTGTAGTTATTAACGAAAGTAACTGGGTACTAGTGTGTCTTCCTTGAGTTAGTGGAGACAAAAACAACAAGATCAGAGGTTTCTCTTGCAGCATCGTAAATAATAATAGAAATAAAGTTCTATATAGAGGAAAGATGGGTATCTAGAAAGAAATACTGCCCCGTCTGTTACACTTCGTCAAATTAAACTATACTTGTCTTCTGAGTAACGTAAAAAAACCAGAAATAATACTGGCTCCACAAATTTGGCATCTTGTTGCATGCTGCTTCTCGTTGACCTTAGGTGCACACATTGTACAACCTATGAAGCAATGGAGTCCTGAAAACTGACAATTAGATACCCTGATAACAGAAGAAATAAATAAAAAAAAGCAATGATCGTACCCATTGGTTCGCACACTTAAAGCTTCCCATCATTCAAAGCAACGGTGAGAAAATTCTGAAACTTTTCGTTATACTTCCGTAATCGTTTGATCGCGTAATATTCGGCGATAAGATACAAATGAAAATCAGAAATTGTAGGTGTTTTAGTCGTCAGCATATAATATAGGTACTGTCCAATTAACCAGGTATAGCTATTATTCTTAGATTTCGGAAATAATTTCCAGTCCGGGTGGAATATATCTTGCAGTTGTATTGCGGATGGCGTCGTTCTATTAATAAGAGCCAGTTTCATTCTCGTCCAATTCCAGATTTGCGTCTGATCTCTGCAGTATAATATGTGTTGCAATGTTTCCACATGGCCACATGTGTCGCAAGTCGGTGTAGGCCGTAATTGGATCTTACACAATTTCTCCCCCGTGGGCATCACCTCGTTCACAACATCATACCACACGGAACGAACTCGGGAATGAAGAAAAGGAGCGCTGATATTCATCCAAATTTGTCGCCAGTTCTTGCCAGGATACTTCATTTCTATAGAGTTATTCTGTTGCCGATTCGTAAAGACACTGTAGACAGCAGCAGCAGTGAGTGGTTGCAGGTGTTGATGCACATAGCTGGACTCCACGTAATAACGGCGAATATGAACGAGCTCGTGATGGATATGTCCAACATTTATCGGTGGCGTCATATCCGGTGGTCGTAACTGCTGGAATAGACGCGCTGTAAGACCTGTCTGACTATATCGTAAGATCCTTGTTGTTCGAGCTAGAAAAATCGCTAAGCACTGTAATTCAACATTTTTAAGGGCTAAACCACCTTTATACTGAGGTAAAGCGGTAGCCTTGAAGGCGACTTTAAAAATATTACCTCGCCAAATGTACCAGCCTGCAAGGGCTAAGATTCTGTTTGCAATATCAGGAGGAATAGGGAGAACAGCGGCAACATGGTAAATCTTGCTGAGAACATAATAATTGACGAAATGTGCTCTCTGAATCCTGTCTAAACACCGCATATTGTGCTCTCGAATCAAAGCGCGAAGGACGTTGAGCTTCTGTTCCCAATTCACTCTTACCATTTCCCGTGGATTCGGAGTGAGAATCAAACCAAGGTGCTTGAGCTGGTTGGTTGCCTCTAACCAAACGGTGTCCGCGAAGCGAGCCTGCGGACCTAGATGCAAGACTTTGGATTTCCGTTCGTTAAGGCGTGCACCGCAGGCGCTGGCATACCGGTGGACAAGCCGTCGCACGGTATCGAACTCTTCGTCGTTGTTGATAAGGACGCTGATATCGTCCGCATAGGCATGACAGACGGTCTTTGTATTCAGCGTTTGAAGACCCGGTAAGGTGACGGAAAACGTTTTCAGTAGTGGCTCTATAGCAATGGCGAAAAGAGTCGTGGAAAGCGGGCACCCTTGTCGCAAACCTTGTTGAATGGGCACAGGGGCTGTTAACTGGCCGTTGAATTTCACGCGGGAAGACGTATTGCAGATACAGTTCCTGATGATCTGTACGAAACGATGGTTGAAACCCAGTTTGTCCAGCGTTCGGAATAGAAATCCATGGTTAGTCCGATCAAATGCCTTATCGAAGTCAAAAAAGACTATTGCCAACGTGGTCTTGCAAATCCAAGTCAAATATGCAATATCTCGGTATTCGCACAGGGCGTCTATCATCGATCGACCAGTAACCACGTTCATGTGGTATGAACCAAGCACTTTACTAAGGACTGGCTTGAGCCTGGCATTCAGAATCCGAGTAAAGATTTTGAAATCTGCATTGAGTAGGGTGATTGGTCGTAAGTTATTGAGTGAAGTCCCTGGTGACGGTTTGGAGACTAAGACTATCAGGCCCTCAGTGAACTGCGATGGAAAAGCAGTATTCGTTAACAATTCATTATACATGATAGTCAGTTCGTCGCCGAAAACATCCCAATACCGGAGATAAAATTCAACCGGCAAACCGTCTGATCCTGCAGCTTTTCCTTTCGCCGCAGACGTAATGATTGACTTCACTTCGAAGTTAGTTATGTTGGCCAGGAGCTGTGCGTGGTCGTCCGGATCCACCGATGCCGTAATGTTAGACAAAAATTCCTCTCCCGCCTCTACATCTGTGTCAGGCACTGAGTAAAGTTGCCGAAAATGATTCCGGAGAAAAGCCTTAAGCTCGCCTTGCTCATCATAAACACGACCATCGTCATCTGTCAGTTGAGTAATGATTTTTTGTCTGCCTCTTTTAGCTTCCCGTATTACGTGGTACAAGGACGCTGACTCGTTAAAGGTGTCATCGAAAGCGCGTGCCCTGACTTGGGCTCCTGCCAGAGACTCACGAACCAATGCGGTGATTTCGGCTTTGGTACGTTTAATGCGAAGGAGATTGCCAGGCAGTGCAGAGGAATCGTTGTACAACTGGCGGAGAGCGGTAAAATAAAATTCCAACGTCTGTTTCTTCCAGTACGCCTTGGTCCTGGCAAACTGACAAATACATTTCTTTATGTGCGGTTTGACGAGCTCTGTCCACCAATGAACACGCTCCCTATACCTTTGTCGTCGCTGGAGGCACCATTGCCACGTTGCAATGAGATCCTTCTTCAGGTCGACGTCGTCCAACAGTGCGACGTTCAGGTGCCATACGCCTCGACCCAAAAAGGTTTTCTGCGAGACGTGCCTAAGCGTTATGTGATACGCACAGTGGTCGCTAAAATTAACAGGCCATATTTCACAATCCCTGGCAGTGCTTAAAATGTCTTTAGATACATAAAATCTATCCAGACGACTAGCGGAGGCAGTGGTAACATAAGTATATCCGGTCACCTGCGGGCGAAGTAAGCACCAGGTATCAAGTAAGTCCAGCCCATCAATTAAATCTCGCAACTCCAAACAAAAATTAAAATTCGGACACTGGTCGTCTCTGCGTATAACACAATTAAAATCGCCGCCCAATAAAATCTTCGAACAACCACAGGATAATAATGGCACAATTTCATCGCGATAAAAAACACTCCTATCCCTTCGGCCTACAGATCCAGTCGGGGCATAGACGTTGACCAAAAGCAAATCGTCGAATTGTACAGCAATCCCTCGACCCGTTTCTAAAATCGCTCGAGGTTTACAAGTGATGCCCGCTTTGTACAAAATTGCAGTCCCTGCCTCATCGCCAATATTTATGAGGGCCTCATAGCCTGTGACATTCCCGACCTTGGGTGTGACGACTTCTTGTAGGAATACGATATCTACATCGGCGGCATACAGATAGTCAGTCAAACATTTTAATTTTACATCAGATGTTATTCGATTTATATTAGCAGTTGCAATTTTGTAATCCCGCATAAGAAGGGTGATGCCATATTAATGCGTATCGTCAGCCCAGGAAGGCTGCCTGCTCGACCCCGGCGAGTGAGCGGTATCCGTAAATGTATCGGGTCCAGAACTGTCGACATGCATCCCCATATCGGGTTCCTCTGAATGCTGCACTACCTGTACTCCATCGTCTGTGACGAGTTTCTCACATTCATCCGTCCGGAACTGCTCGATAGTACGCTGCAGTTTCTGTTCAAGAGTACGAGTTTCCTCGTCACTCTGCTTACGGACCGATTTCTTTGGTCGTCCTTTCCTCTGAGGACGGGTGTCTTCGACTTGTTGGTTGTTGTCAGATTTCGCAGCGGTAGGGGTAGCTCCCGTGGGAGACTGTTCCTTGCCGGAAACGACGCTGACTGGAGACGTCACTTCAAGGGGATGGGAAACTCGCGGCTGGTCATCAGAGTTCTCAGGTGGAAGACTCTCCACAGATGGGAGCAAATGTTGATCGGGCAATAGAGGCGGAAGTTCCACACGGACCACGCCAGCATCGGAAGGGCGCGAATTTCCGGCCCCGTCGTTTGCATAGTTTTCCACGTCAGAAGCACCGGGCAGTCGGCTCGCCGTAGCTGTGTTTACATCGGCGGCGGTCACGTCAGGCACAACCTCAGCCGCGTGCAACCGTGGCGCGCTAACGACAGACGGACCGACAAGGCTCTCGGCATACGTCGGCCTATTACCATCCTGCCCAACTACAAGGCCATCACGTTGTCGGAAAACACGACGCACTGGTTTAGCACGGGGACACGCGGCCTTCATATGGTCCGGAGAGCCACAAAGGACACATGTACGAGGTTGCCCCTCGTACATTACGAGTGCCCGGAAGCCTTGTACCACGACGTTTGACGGGATATGCTTGCAGAGATCAATTCGCGCTACCCGGACACCATTATCCACATTGAAGTGTTTAAGTCCGCTCCACTGCTCTTGGTGAATTTCCAATACGTTCCCATACTGGGACAGACATTGCCGAATACGTTCAAGATCAATTTCAAATGGGAGGTTGAATACACGGACGGTGCGCAGGCCTAACCCAGCATGGGTAACGACAACTTTACAAATTTCACCATCAGAATTAACGAACTCGGCGGTACCCTTAGTTAAGTCCATTATACGTAAACAGGGCTCGTCACTAACAAGTTTCACGTAGACGGCATTCGCCAGAAAATCGTATGAAAATCCTAAAACTTCCTCGTCTTTAAGACCCAATCTGTCGAAGAAAAAATCGACTAATTCGTAGACATGTGGTCGGCCAAACCCGAACGGAAATTGGAAACGCAACGTGTAACGGCGTAACTGATCATCCATAGCAAAGGCCATGATGTACTCACAAGACTAAACCAGCTGCAGGCGCCGCCTAACACGCGCGGAGCGAGCACTCCGGCACGTCTGCACACGGCCGCTGCTGCGGCGGAACTGCCACTCGGCCACGACTGCTCGTAACTGAAGTTTCCCTGGAATCGTGAAAAATCCAACCGGTCTGCGCAGAATGTTGACAGCAAACGAACTCCGTGCACTGATTACGGCAGGGTTACCATCGCTACGAGACGAGCCATTACGGAAACGTTAAAATCTTCGCCCGGACAGGGACTTGAACCCTGGACCCTTAGGTTAAAAGCCTAATGCTCTACCGACTGAGCTATCCGGGCTCACGCTCGTTGTGGATGGAGCGGCTGCAAGCAATGTAAATAACTGGAACGCGTGTGTAGGCGTACTACGGTAATTTCTGGCTTCTGGCGCAACTGGCGACTTCACCGACTTCCCACTGACGCTGGTAGCAGCCCAACAGCGGACCAGAGCCTCTTCTCCCTTTATTCCGGTGCCGACAGTAATTGCATCATGTGCCTGTTTTCCCCGATTACGTTCGGTCGAAGCTTCGGAAGGTGGGCGACAAACGACAGTTCGAAGGCCAAAACGTGGAGCGTTGTGTGCGCAAAAACTTCCGTTCCGGTACCGGGAATCGAACCCGGGCCTCCTGGGTGAAAGCCAGGTATCCTAGCCACTAGACCACACCGGATTTGCTCGGTAAGCGTGAGGTTTTCTCCGTCTCCTCTCGTATTTCGTGCTGAATCTGGACTCAGTGCAGTTCTCCGTTTGCGAGCATATTTGCGCCTACAGACTGGCGTGGCGCACAGCTCGAAATTGACTATTCATTATGTTACTCCTAACAAGGGAAGAGAAAGATCAAAGTTGTACGTTGTCATAATTGGAAATAAACATATTGACGCTGGGGCGTAGACTCCTTGTGGATAACGAACGACAATTAAGTTCGTTCCCTAGCAACAGCAACGCCGTTAATTCAGCCATGATGTACAGCAAAGTAAATTGGTTGGTTGGTTTGGGGGATTAAAGGGACCAGACTGCTATGGTCATCGGTCCCTTTTTCCAAAGACATAGAACACCCACAGAGAACAAAAACGAGGAACAGAAGAGATCACAGACGATACAGAACAGGAGAGACTGAGACAAAGACAAGACAAAACGAAACGAACGAAAACCACATAGAGATAAACGGTGGTTGGCCGACCATACAAATAAAAAAGGAAAAGCCAACCACTTAGAAACACATTAAAAAATCAGTGTAAAATCATAGGCCAAAGGCCAGAGTCGACACAAAACAAAAATAAAACAGAAACACTCAGATTAAATGATAAAATCCCCCTGCCCGAAGAAAACGTAAAACTAAGTCAGCCATAGTGGAGTCGTCTGTTAAAAGGGCAGGGAGCGTATCAGGCAGCGCAAATGTCTGCCTGACCACAGCTAAAAGGGGGCAGGCCAACAGAATGTGGGCCACTGTCAAAGCCGCCCCGCAGCGACATACAGGAGGGTCCTCCCGGCGCAGTAAATAACTGTGTGTCAGCCGGGAGTGGCCAATGCGGAGCCGGCAAAGAACTACCGATTCCCTGCGAGTGGCTCGAAGGGATGACCGCCACACAGCCGTCGTCTCCTTGACAGCACGGAGTTTATTGGACAATGGCAGTCCGCGCCATTCCTCGTCCCATAGCGCCAAGATTTTGCGGCGGAAGACTGCCCGCAAATCAGTCTCTGGGAGGCCAAGGTCCAGAGATGGCTTGCTGGTGGCCTCTTTCGCCAGGCGGTCAACATGTTCGTTACCCGAGATACCGACATGACCGGGGGTCCACACAAAGACCACAGAGCGGCCGCAACAGGCAAGAGTATGCAGAGACTCGTGGATAGCCATCACCAGACGAGAACGAGGGAAACACTGGTCGAGAGCTCGTAAACCGCTCAGGGAATCGCTACAGATAACGAAGGACTCACCTGAGCAGGAGCGGATATACTCCAGGGCACGAAAGATGGCGACCAATTCAGCAGTGTAAACGCTGCAGCCATCCTGCAAGGAACGTTGTTCGGAACGGTCCCCTAGAGTGAGCGCATACCCGACACGACCAGCAACCATCGAACCGTCAGTGTAGACAACACCAGAGCCCTGATACGTGGCCAGGATAGAATAAAAGCGGCGGCGGAAGGCCTCTGGAGGGACTGAGTCCTTCGGGCCCTGTGCCAGGTCCAGCCGAAGGCAAGGGCGACGAACACACCATGGGGGTGTATGCAAAGTAGCCCGGAAAGTAGGTGGAACAGTGAAAACCTGAAGCCCAGAGAGAAGCTCCTTGACGCGGACCGCTATTGTACAACCAGACCGGGGCCGACCATCTGGCAGATGGACGACCGATCGCGGGAACAGGAGACGATAATTTGGATGCCCGGGCGAGCTGAGAACATGGGCAGCATAAGCGGCCAGCAAACGTTGGCGTCGGAACCGCAGGGGAGGGACACCTGCCTCCACGAGTAAGCTGTCCACAGGGCTGGTGCGGAAAGCACCAGTGGCAAGGCGTATCCCGCTGTGGAGAATTGGGTCCAGCACCCGCAACGCAGACGGGGAGGCTGAGCCATATGCCAGGCACCCATAATCCAGACGGGACTGAATTAACGCCTGGTAGAGCCGTAGCAGGGTAGAGCGGTCGGCTCCCCAGCGGGTGTGGCTCAAACACCGGAGTGCATTGAGATGCCGCCAACACGTCTGTTTGAGCTGCCGGATATGAGGCAGCCAAGTCAACCGGGCATCGAAAACCACCCCCAAAAACCTGTGGGTCTCCACCACAGCAAGGAGTTCGTCGGCAAGATAAAGCCGCGGCTCAGGATGGACTGTTCGGCGCCGGCAGAAATGCATAACGCAGGTCTTGGCTGCCGAAAACTGAAAGCCATGCGCTACAGCCCAAGACTGCGCCTTACGGATAGCGCCCTGTAGCTGACGTTCAACAGCTGCAATGCCAGTAGAGCTGTAATAAAGGCAGAAGTCGTCAGCATACAGGGAAGCGGAGACAGAATTTCCCACGGCCGCAGCAAGCCCGTTAATGGCTATTAAAAACAGACAGACACTTAAAACAGAGCCCTGTGGCACACCGTTCTCCTGGACGTGGGAGGAACTATACGAGGCCGCGACTTGCACGCGGAAGGTACGACACAACAGAAAATTGCGGATAAAAATCGGCAGAGGACCCCGAAGACCCCATCCATGAAGCGTAGAAAGAATGTGATGACGCCATGTCGTATCGTACGCCTTCCGCATGTCGAAAAAGACAGCGACCAGGTGCTGACGGCGGGCAAAGGCAGTACGGATGGCAGTCTCCAGGCTCACCAGATTGTCGGTGGCGGAGCGGCCTTTACGGAACCCACCCTGAGACGGAGCCAGAAGGCCCCGAGACTCCAGTACCCAATGCAAGCGCCGGCTCACCATCCGTTCGAGAAGCTTGCACATAACGTTGGTGAGGCTAATGGGACGGTAGCTGTCCACCTCCAGAGGGGTCTTTCCAGGTTTCAAAACGGGGATGACAATGCCTTCCCGCCATTGCGACGGAAACTCCCCCTCGACCCAAAGACGGTTGTAAAGATCGAGAAGGCGCCGCTGGCAGTCCACTGAAAGATGTTTCAGCATTTGACAGTGGATGCCATCTGGCCCAGGAGCGGTATCAGGGCAAGCAGCGAGGGCACTGCGAAATTCCCACTCACTGAATGGAGCATTGTAAGATTCTGGGTGGTTGGTGCGAAACGAAAGGCTCCGACGTTCCATCCGCTCTTTAATGGAGCGGAAGGCCTGGGGGTAATTCGCAGAAGCGGAACTCAAAGCAAAATGCTCTGCTAAGCGATTTGCAATGACGTCGGAGGCAGTACAAACTGCTCCATTCAGTGAGAGCGCAGGGACGCTGGCAGGTGGCCGATAGCCGTAGACGCGTCGAATCTTGGCCCAGACCTGCGAGGGAGTGACATGGAGGCCAATTGTGGACACATACCGCTCCCAGCACTCCTTCTTGCCTTGGCGGATAAGGAGGCGGGCCCGCGCACGCAGCCGTTTGAAGGCGATAAGGTGGTCGAGGGAGGGGTGTCGCTTGTGACGCTGGAGCGCCCGCCGGCGATCTTTAATCGCTTCAGCGATCTCAGGCGACCACCAAGGCACAGCCTTCCGCCGAGGGGACCCACAGGAATGGGGAATGGCAGATTCGGCGGCAGTAACGATGCCGGTGGTGACCGATTGAACCACCGCATCAATGTCATCGGTAGAGAGAGGCTCAAAAGCGGCAGTGGAGGAGAACAAGTCCCAGTCAGCCTTATTCATAGCCCATCTGCTAGGGCGCCCAGAAGAGTGGCGCTGTGGTAGTGACAAAAAGATCGGAAAATGGTCACTACCACACAGGTCGTCATGCACACTCCATTGGACAGACGGTAAGAGGCTATGGCTACAGATGGAAAGGTCAATGGCGGAGTAGGTGCCATGCGCCACACTGAAGTGTGTGAAGGCACCATCATTTAACAGCGAGAGATCGAGCTGCGACAATAAATGCTCAACGATGGCGCCTCGACCTGTTGCCACTGACCCACCCCACAGAGGGTTATGAGCGTTGAAGTCGCCCAATAGCAAGAAAGGTGGCGGCAATTGGGCGACCAGTGCAGCCAGGACATGCTGCGAGACATCACCATCCGGTGGAATGTAAAGACTGCAGACGGTAACAGCCTGTGGCGTCCACACGCGTACAGCGACAGCCTCTAGAGGCGTCTGGAGAGGGACAGACTCGCTGTGCAGAGTGTGAAGGACATATATGCAGACGCCACCAGACACCCTTTCGTAAGCTGCTCGGTTCTTATAATAACCCCGATAGCCACGGAGGGCGGGGGTTCGCATTGCTGGAAACCAAGTTTCCTGGAGAGCAATGCAGAAGAAAGGGTGAAGGCTGATAAGGTGGCGGAGCTCAGCTAGATGGTGGAAGAAACCGCTGCAGTTCCACTGGAGGATGGTGTTGTCCATGGCTGGGAAAGGCGTGACGGGACTGGGAAGGCAGATTACGCCACTGGGGCACCTGCTGCCTCCGATGGAGCATCCGTGCAAATGCCATCCATTGCGTCCGCGGGACCGGCAAGAGCGAGGTCCTCAGCGGACGCCAGAATCTCCACCTCGTCCTCAGAGGCAGAGCTTGTAGGTAGCGGCGGGATCGGTGCCACCGCATTACCGTTGGTCTTGGGGACTTTCTTCCGTTTCTGCTTATCACGCTGTGCCTTCGGCTCTTCAGGCTGCATGGGCTTCACTGGGTCAGTCTCTGGGACAGACGACGACCGCGAGGCCCGACGACCAGGGACTGGCGGTTGTTTCAACCACTTGCGGGCGTCCGCCTTGCCACTGGTCGGAACGTGCGAAGGGAGGTCCCCAAGGGATCCCTTCCTGGCGAGAGCAGCCGAAAAAGTCTTACGCTTCTCCGGCTGGGAAGGGGGAGCTGATGTCCCCGAAGGTTGGGAGGGTGTTGCTCCTGAAGAAGAGGGAGCAGGAGCAACAGGGTGTGAAGTGCCCCCCACAAGCAAGGGGGCCGGTGGATGCTGACCGATCTTAGGGCCGATTCGTGATGACGGGAGAACCGTCGTGGCAGCAGCGGCGTAGGTCGACGGCATTGCCACAGGATGGAGCCTCTCATATTTCCGTCTAGCCTCGGGGTAGGTCAGCCGGTCCAAGGTCTTATATTCCATTATCTTCCGTTCTTTCTGCAATATCCTACAGTCCGGCGAGCAGGGGGAATGGTGTTCTCCGCAGTTAACACAGATAGGAGGCGGGGCACATGGAGTATCGGGATGCGAAGGACGTCCGCAATCCCGACACGTCATGCTGGAAGTACAGCGAGATGACATGTGCCCGAACTTCCAGCATTTAAAACACCGCATCGGAGGAGGGATATATGGTTTCACATCACAACGATAAACCATCACCTTAACCTTTTCGGGTAAAACATCACCCTCAAAGGCCAAGATGAAGGCACCGGTGGCGACCTGATTATCCCTCGGACCCCGATGGACGCGCCGGACGAAGTGAACACCTCGTCGTTCGAGGTTGGCGCGTAATTCATCGTCGGACTGCAGAAGAAGATCCCGGTGGAATATAATACCCTGGACCATGTTCAGACTCTTATGCGGCGTGATGCTAACGGAAACATCCCCCAACTTGTCACAATTGAGCAACCTCCGTGACTGGGCAGAGGATGCCGTTTTTATCAACACCGATCCAGACCGCATCTTGGACAAGCCCTCCACCTCCCCGAACTTGTCCTCTAAATGCTCTACAAAGAACTGCGGCTTCACGGATAGAAAAGATTCCCCATCAGCTCTGGTACAGACAAGATATCTGGGCGAATACGTCTCAGTGTCACGCAATGCCTGTCGTTCCTCCCATGGTGTGGCGAGGGAGGGGAACGATTTGGGGTCATAAACGTTACCTTTAAAATGGGCTCTCGAACGCTTAGAGACTGCTGACGGCTGGCCGCCAGCGACAGATGATGTACCACGCTTCATTGCGGGTCATCCGCCCTGATGCCACCTACTCCGACCAAGGGCCCTCCCCACGGGCGCCACCCAGCCACAGCAAAGACCACCTGGCAGGATGGCCATTGCCGGGAGTCCTGATGCCCCAGGGAGATGGGCATCTACTCCTTGGCATACGTGGGGAGTGAACGGCGCAGGCATCAGTAGAGCGATCCCTGTGTTGTCAGGGGGCTACAACCAAGAGGGTACATGGCGACCCCACCACAACGGACTGGCTACCGTGCTGGATCTTAGGTGCAAAAATGGCCAAGGTCGTCGTCACAGTTAAAAGAAACACTGCAGAGTGCAGCGTGGTAATCGCCCAAGAGATCGAAAACGAGCGGGACACCATTGCAACGACGAGGAAGACGGCTATAGGTCGAAATGCACGAAGGATACAGTGCACCATGTAAGGTGCCCTTCCCCAATTGGCTCGCTCTTCGGAATAATTTAGATAGATGGAGGTCAAACCCGAGAGGGGACCATCACATAAGGCCGAAACGTTTGAGACTCCTTTTAGTCGCCTCTTACGACAGGCAGGAATACCGCGGGCCGATTCTAACCCCCGAACCCGCAGGGGGTAGCAAAGTAAATGCCCCGGGTGAGGATCGAACTCACGACCTTAAGATTATGAGACTTACGCGCTACCTATTGCGCTACCGAGGCACGTTGCAAGTAACGTTACAGGAAACTTGGTAAGTCTCTCATATTAGAGATAGACAGTTTGCGCTTTCTCAAGAATCTGTTGTGTTGCTACACGTGCTTTCCCTACTTGCTAGATTAAACTGCTGCCGCAGCTATTTCAACGGAACGCAGCACTGCCCGAGGTTACAGTACATCGCCCTTGCGGCACCTGAACACAGCGGCCTGTTGGGCCAGGCCGTCGTCAGAGTTCAGAAATAGCACGCGACCGTTCAAGTACGGTCTGTTGCGTGCTGCGTGTATGGTTCTTCTCACAGCGAATCCTGCTATACATTCCTGAGGCTGACGCAGCTCAGGCGAGGAATCGGCGCGGCAGCATTATAGCGAGAACAGCAGAACGATGCATCGGCCGGGAATCGAACCCGGGCCGTCCGCATGCTAAGCGAGCATTCACCAATTTTTTTTTTTGTTCTCATTTCTTTCGTTGCATTTGTTGGGGGCGGACGTCCGATGGCGCCCGTTCAAGTTCATCGTTGACTCGGTCTTTCATCACAGAGGGCAGATAACTCTCAGACCGAACACGCTGAGCTATCGTGCCAGCAAGCCTTAAGATTATGAGACTTACGCGCTGCCTACTGCACTACTGAGGCACATGCCATTGAACCACCGATGCTCGACAAGCTGCCCGTGCTTCCCGAGCACTTTTCTGCAGGGGAAAGTGGGATTGCCACCCAGCGACGTCGGATACAACCGAAAAAAGTGCTACACACGCGGAGTGCTCCACTACACTGCCTTAAAACGAATGCTCATCTCTATCGTTGAGTAACCTTGCGGCCGCGGCGACTAGTCTTGCCCAAAGACGCAGCGTGCGTGGAGGCGCTACCCGAATGCGTGTGGATGCACCCTCCTACCTCGTAAAGCGCCTGCAGCTACTATCACCGTGGGCCGCTGCTGGCGGGCAGGAAGCCGACAAAGCGGGGCGTTGCGAGCAGCGCCTGTGCGGTGGTGGTGTAATGGTGAGCATAGTTGCCTTCCAAGCAGTTGATCCGGGTTCGATTCCCGGCCACCGCAAGTGGCGCTGGTTTTTTCGTATGAGTATGTGAGCCGCGTGCTGTTAAATGACGGTTTTTTTCGTCGTAGCTCCACGCTGACCATCCTGTAGTATGTCCCGACTTGTCCCGACTTTGCTCGGCTGACGCGAAAGCTGACGCTTGGAATTCGCCCTTATCAAAAGGACAGGCACTATAAACGGCTGAGAGAGGCGAGGTGTGGAGAGGTACCAAACGACAGGCAATCTGCGAAATTTTCTGCTCGTTGTTCTTAAAGAAAAAACCGACGCAGTCGGTAGGACTCGAACCTACGCTCCCAGAGGGAATCTGATTTCTAGTCAGACGCCTTAACCACTCGGCCACGACTGCTCGTAACTGAAGTTTCCCTGGAATCGTGAAAAATCCAACCGGTCTGCGCAGAATGTTGACAGCAAACGAACTCCGTGCACTGATTACGGCAGGGTTACCATCGCTACGAGACGAGCCATTACGGAAACGTTAAAATCTTCGCCCGGACAGGGACTTGAACCCTGGACCCTTAGGTTAAAAGCCTAATGCTCTACCGACTGAGCTATCCGGGCTCACGCTCGTTGTGGATGGAGCGGCTGCAAGCAATGTAAATAACTGGAACGCGTGTGTAGGCGTACTACGGTAATTTCTGGCTTCTGGCGCAACTGGCGACTTCACCGACTTCCCACTGACGCTGGTAGCAGCCCAACAGCGGACCAGAGCCTCTTCTCCCTTTATTCCGGTGCCGACAGTAATTGCATCATGTGCCTGTTTTCCCCGATTACGTTCGGTCGAAGCTTCGGAAGGTGGGCGACAAACGACAGTTCGAAGGCCAAAACGTGGAGCGTTGTGTGCGCAAAAACTTCCGTTCCGGTACCGGGAATCGAACCCGGGCCTCCTGGGTGAAAGCCAGGTATCCTAGCCACTAGACCACACCGGATTTGCTCGGTAAGCGTGAGGTTTTCTCCGTCTCCTCTCGTATTTCGTGCTGAATCTGGACTCAGTGCAGTTCTCCGTTTGCGAGCATATTTGCGCCTACAGACTGGCATGGCGCACAGCTCGAAATTGACTATTCATTATGTTACTCCTAACAAGGGAAGAGAAAGATCAAAGTTGTACGTTGTCATAATTGGAAATAAACATATTGACGCTGGGGCGTAGACTCCTTGTGGATAACGAACGACAATTAAGTTCGTTCCCTAGCAACAGCAACGCCGTTAATTCAGCCATGATGTACAGCAAAGTAAATGCCCCGGGTGAGGATCGAACTCACGACCTTAAGATTATGAGACTTACGCGCTACCTATTGCGCTACCGAGGCACGTTGCAAGTAACGTTACAGGAAACTTGGTAAGTCTCTCATATTAGAGATAGACAGTTTGCGCTTTCTCAAGAATCTGTTGTGTTGCTACACGTGCTTTCCCTACTTGCTAGATTAAACTGCTGCCGCAGCTTTTTCAACGGAACGCAGCACTGCCCGAGGTTACAGTACATCGCCCTTGCGGCACCAGAACACAGCGGCCTGTTGGGCCAGGCCGTCGTCAGAGTTCAGAAATAGCACGCGACCGTTCAAGTACGGTCTGTTGCGTGCTGCGTGTATGGTTCTTCTCACAGCGAATCCTGCTATACATTCCTGAGGCTGACGCAGCTCAGGCGAGGAATCGGCGCGGCAGCATTATAGCGAGAACAGCAGAACGATGCATCGGCCGGGAATCGAACCCGGGCCGTCCGCATGCTAAGCGAGCATTCACCAATTTTTTTTTTTGTTCTCATTTCTTTCGTTGCATTTGTTGGGGGCGGACGTCCGATGGCGCCCGTTCAAGTTCATCGTTGACTCGGTCTTTCATCACAGAGGGCAGATAACTCTCAGACCGAACACGCTGAGCTATCGTGCCAGCAAGCCTTAAGATTATGAGACTTACGCGCTGCCTACTGCACTACTGAGGCACATGCCATTGAACCACCGATGCTCGACAAGCTGCCCGTGCTTCCCGAGCACTTTTCTGCAGGGGAAAGTGGGATTGCCACCCAGCGACGTCGGATACAACCGAAAAAAGTGCTACACACGCGGAGTGCTCCACTACACTGCCTTAAAACGAATGCTCATCTCTATCGTTGAGTAACCTTGCGGCCGCGGCGACTAGTCTTGCCCAAAGACGCAGCGTGCGTGGAGGCGCTACCCGAATGCGTGTGGATGCACCCTCCTACCTCGTAAAGCGCCTGCAGCTACTATCACCGTGGGCCGCTGCTGGCGGGCAGGAAGCCAACAAAGCGGGGCGTTGCGAGCAGCGCCTGTGCGGTGGTGGTGTAATGGTGAGCATAGTTGCCTTCCAAGCAGTTGATCCGGGTTCGATTCCCGGCCACCGCAAGTGGCGCTGGTTTTTTCGTATGAGTATGTGAGCCGCGTGCTGTTAAATGACGGTTTTTTTCGTCGTAGCTCCACGCTGACCATCCTGTAGTATGTCCCGACTTGTCCCGACTTTGCTCGGCTGACGCGAAAGCTGACGCTTGGAATTCGCCCTTATCAAAAGGACAGGCACTATAAACGGCTGAGAGAGGCGAGGTGTGGAGAGGTACCAAACGACAGGCAATCTGCGAAATTTTCTGCTCGTTGTTCTTAAAGAAAAAACCGACGCAGTCGGTAGGACTCGAACCTACGCTCCCAGAGGGAATCTGATTTCTAGTCAGACGCCTTAACCACTCGGCCACGACTGCTCGTAACTGAAGTTTCCCTGGAATCGTGAAAAATCCAACCGGTCTGCGCAGAATGTTGACAGCAAACGAACTCCGTGCACTGATTACGGCAGGGTTACCATCGCTACGAGACGAGCCATTACGGAAACGTTAAAATCTTCGCCCGGACAGGGACTTGAACCCTGGACCCTTAGGTTAAAAGCCTAATGCTCTACCGACTGAGCTATCCGGGCTCACGCTCGTTGTGGATGGAGCGGCTGCAAGCAATGTAAATAACTGGAACGCGTGTGTAGGCGTACTACGGTAATTTCTGGCTTCTGGCGCAACTGGCGACTTCACCGACTTCCCACTGACGCTGGTAGCAGCCCAACAGCGGACCAGAGCCTCTTCTCCCTTTATTCCGGTGCCGACAGTAATTGCATCATGTGCCTGTTTTCCCCGATTACGTTCGGTCGAAGCTTCGGAAGGTGGGCGACAAACGACAGTTCGAAGGCCAAAACGTGGAGCGTTGTGTGCGCAAAAACTTCCGTTCCGGTACCGGGAATCGAACCCGGGCCTCCTGGGTGAAAGCCAGGTATCCTAGCCACTAGACCACACCGGATTTGCTCGGTAAGCGTGAGGTTTTCTCCGTCTCCTCTCGTATTTCGTGCTGAATCTGGACTCAGTGCAGTTCTCCGTTTGCGAGCATATTTGCGCCTACAGACTGGCATGGCGCACAGCTCGAAATTGACTATTCATTATGTTACTCCTAACAAGGGAAGAGAAAGATCAAAGTTGTACGTTGTCATAATTGGAAATAAACATATTGACGCTGGGGCGTAGACTCCTTGTGGATAACGAACGACAATTAAGTTCGTTCCCTAGCAACAGCAACGCCGTTAATTCAGCCATGATGTACAGCAAAGTAAATGCCCCGGGTGAGGATCGAACTCACGACCTTAAGATTATGAGACTTACGCGCTACCTATTGCGCTACCGAGGCACGTTGCAAGTAACGTTACAGGAAACTTGGTAAGTCTCTCATATTAGAGATAGACAGTTTGCGCTTTCTCAAGAATCTGTTGTGTTGCTACACGTGCTTTCCCTACTTGCTAGATTAAACTGCTGCCGCAGCTTTTTCAACGGAACGCAGCACTGCCCGAGGTTACAGTACATCGCCCTTGCGGCACCAGAACACAGCGGCCTGTTGGGCCAGGCCGTCGTCAGAGTTCAGAAATAGCACGCGACCGTTCAAGTACGGTCTGTTGCGTGCTGCGTGTATGGTTCTTCTCACAGCGAATCCTGCTATACATTCCTGAGGCTGACGCAGCTCAGGCGAGGAATCGGCGCGGCAGCATTATAGCGAGAACAGCAGAACGATGCATCGGCCGGGAATCGAACCCGGGCCGTCCGCATGCTAAGCGAGCATTCACCAATTTTTTTTTTTGTTCTCATTTCTTTCGTTGCATTTGTTGGGGGCGGACGTCCGATGGCGCCCGTTCAAGTTCATCGTTGACTCGGTCTTTCATCACAGAGGGCAGATAACTCTCAGACCGAACACGCTGAGCTATCGTGCCAGCAAGCCTTAAGATTATGAGACTTACGCGCTGCCTACTGCACTACTGAGGCACATGCCATTGAACCACCGATGCTCGACAAGCTGCCCGTGCTTCCCGAGCACTTTTCTGCAGGGGAAAGTGGGATTGCCACCCAGCGACGTCGGATACAACCGAAAAAAGTGCTACACACGCGGAGTGCTCCACTACACTGCCTTAAAACGAATGCTCATCTCTATCGTTGAGTAACCTTGCGGCCGCGGCGACTAGTCTTGCCCAAAGACGCAGCGTGCGTGGAGGCGCTACCCGAATGCGTGTGGATGCACCCTCCTACCTCGTAAAGCGCCTGCAGCTACTATCACCGTGGGCCGCTGCTGGCGGGCAGGAAGCCGACAAAGCGGGGCGTTGCGAGCAGCGCCTGTGCGGTGGTGGTGTAATGGTGAGCATAGTTGCCTTCCAAGCAGTTGATCCGGGTTCGATTCCCGGCCACCGCAAGTGGCGCTGGTTTTTTCGTATGAGTATGTGAGCCGCGTGCTGTTAAATGACGGTTTTTTTCGTCGTAGCTCCACGCTGACCATCCTGTAGTATGTCCCGACTTGTCCCGACTTTGCTCGGCTGACGCGAAAGCTGACGCTTGGAATTCGCCCTTATCAAAAGGACAGGCACTATAAACGGCTGAGAGAGGCGAGGTGTGGAGAGGTACCAAACGACAGGCAATCTGCGAAATTTTCTGCTCGTTGTTCTTAAAGAAAAAACCGACGCAGTCGGTAGGACTCGAACCTACGCTCCCAGAGGGAATCTGATTTCTAGTCAGACGCCTTAACCACTTTTTTTTTTTTTTTTTTTTTTTTCTTCTGCGCTATATTAGTGGATTTTTTTTTTTTTTTTTTTTTTTTTTTTTTTTTTTTTTTTTTTTTTTTTTTTTTTTTTTGCGGTGGTAGATCTCAGGATCACTACGTCTCAAGCTCGTCTTCACTTAATAATAGCATAAATGTGTCCGTGTCGTTCTGCATTCGTCGATGATTCAGTTTCCTGAAGGCATGATGCAAAGTTGTCATCTCTTAGCGTTGAGAGTAAGTTCGCCGAGATTACCGCCGTGCTGTTTTCTTGTAGTTATTAACGAAAGTAACTGGGTACTAGTGTGTCTTCCTTGAGTTAGTGGAGACAAAAACAACAAGATCAGAGGTTTCTCTTGCAGCATCGTAAATAATAATAGAAATAAAGTTCTATATAGAGGAAAGATGGGTATCTAGAAAGAAATACTGCCCCGTCTGTTACACTTCGTCAAATTAAACTATACTTGTCTTCTGAGTAACGTAAAAAAACCAGAAATAATACTGGCTCCACAAATTTGGCATCTTGTTGCATGCTGCTTCTCGTTGACCTTAGGTGCACACATTGTACAACCTATGAAGCAATGGAGTCCTGAAAACTGACAATTAGATACCCTGATAACAGAAGAAATAAATAAAAAAAAGCAATGATCGTACCCATTGGTTCGCACACTTAAAGCTTCCCATCATTCAAAGCAACGGTGAGAAAATTCTGAAACTTTTCGTTATACTTCCGTAATCGTTTGATCGCGTAATATTCGGCGATAAGATACAAATGAAAATCAGAAATTGTAGGTGTTTTAGTCGTCAGCATATAATATAGGTACTGTCCAATTAACCAGGTATAGCTATTATTCTTAGATTTCGGAAATAATTTCCAGTCCGGGTGGAATATATCTTGCAGTTGTATTGCGGATGGCGTCGTTCTATTAATAAGAGCCAGTTTCATTCTCGTCCAATTCCAGATTTGCGTCTGATCTCTGCAGTATAATATGTGTTGCAATGTTTCCACATGGCCACATGTGTCGCAAGTCGGTGTAGGCCGTAATTGGATCTTACACAATTTCTCCCCCGTGGGCATCACCTCGTTCACAACATCATACCACACGGAACGAACTCGGGAATGAAGAAAAGGAGCGCTGATATTCATCCAAATTTGTCGCCAGTTCTTGCCAGGATACTTCATTTCTATAGAGTTATTCTGTTGCCGATTCGTAAAGACACTGTAGACAGCAGCAGCAGTGAGTGGTTGCAGGTGTTGATGCACATAGCTGGACTCCACGTAATAACGGCGAATATGAACGAGCTCGTGATGGATATGTCCAACATTTATCGGTGGCGTCATATCCGGTGGTCGTAACTGCTGGAATAGACGCGCTGTAAGACCTGTCTGACTATATCGTAAGATCCTTGTTGTTCGAGCTAGAAAAATCGCTAAGCACTGTAATTCAACATTTTTAAGGGCTAAACCACCTTTATACTGAGGTAAAGCGGTAGCCTTGAAGGCGACTTTAAAAATATTACCTCGCCAAATGTACCAGCCTGCAAGGGCTAAGATTCTGTTTGCAATATCAGGAGGAATAGGGAGAACAGCGGCAACATGGTAAATCTTGCTGAGAACATAATAATTGACGAAATGTGCTCTCTGAATCCTGTCTAAACACCGCATATTGTGCTCTCGAATCAAAGCGCGAAGGACGTTGAGCTTCTGTTCCCAATTCACTCTTACCATTTCCCGTGGATTCGGAGTGAGAATCAAACCAAGGTGCTTGAGCTGGTTGGTTGCCTCTAACCAAACGGTGTCCGCGAAGCGAGCCTGCGGACCTAGATGCAAGACTTTGGATTTCCGTTCGTTAAGGCGTGCACCGCAGGCGCTGGCATACCGGTGGACAAGCCGTCGCACGGTATCGAACTCTTCGTCGTTGTTGATAAGGACGCTGATATCGTCCGCATAGGCATGACAGACGGTCTTTGTATTCAGCGTTTGAAGACCCGGTAAGGTGACGGAAAACGTTTTCAGTAGTGGCTCTATAGCAATGGCGAAAAGAGTCGTGGAAAGCGGGCACCCTTGTCGCAAACCTTGTTGAATGGGCACAGGGGCTGTTAACTGGCCGTTGAATTTCACGCGGGAAGACGTATTGCAGATACAGTTCCTGATGATCTGTACGAAACGATGGTTGAAACCCAGTTTGTCCAGCGTTCGGAATAGAAATCCATGGTTAGTCCGATCAAATGCCTTATCGAAGTCAAAAAAGACTATTGCCAACGTGGTCTTGCAAATCCAAGTCAAATATGCAATATCTCGGTATTCGCACAGGGCGTCTATCATCGATCGACCAGTAACCACGTTCATGTGGTATGAACCAAGCACTTTACTAAGGACTGGCTTGAGCCTGGCATTCAGAATCCGAGTAAAGATTTTGAAATCTGCATTGAGTAGGGTGATTGGTCGTAAGTTATTGAGTGAAGTCCCTGGTGACGGTTTGGAGACTAAGACTATCAGGCCCTCAGTGAACTGCGATGGAAAAGCAGTATTCGTTAACAATTCATTATACATGATAGTCAGTTCGTCGCCGAAAACATCCCAATACCGGAGATAAAATTCAACCGGCAAACCGTCTGATCCTGCAGCTTTTCCTTTCGCCGCAGACGTAATGATTGACTTCACTTCGAAGTTAGTTATGTTGGCCAGGAGCTGTGCGTGGTCGTCCGGATCCACCGATGCCGTAATGTTAGACAAAAATTCCTCTCCCGCCTCTACATCTGTGTCAGGCACTGAGTAAAGTTGCCGAAAATGATTCCGGAGAAAAGCCTTAAGCTCGCCTTGCTCATCATAAACACGACCATCGTCATCTGTCAGTTGAGTAATGATTTTTTGTCTGCCTCTTTTAGCTTCCCGTATTACGTGGTACAAGGACGCTGACTCGTTAAAGGTGTCATCGAAAGCGCGTGCCCTGACTTGGGCTCCTGCCAGAGACTCACGAACCAATGCGGTGATTTCGGCTTTGGTACGTTTAATGCGAAGGAGATTGCCAGGCAGTGCAGAGGAATCGTTGTACAACTGGCGGAGAGCGGTAAAATAAAATTCCAACGTCTGTTTCTTCCAGTACGCCTTGGTCCTGGCAAACTGACAAATACATTTCTTTATGTGCGGTTTGACGAGCTCTGTCCACCAATGAACACGCTCCCTATACCTTTGTCGTCGCTGGAGGCACCATTGCCACGTTGCAATGAGATCCTTCTTCAGGTCGACGTCGTCCAACAGTGCGACGTTCAGGTGCCATACGCCTCGACCCAAAAAGGTTTTCTGCGAGACGTGCCTAAGCGTTATGTGATACGCACAGTGGTCGCTAAAATTAACAGGCCATATTTCACAATCCCTGGCAGTGCTTAAAATGTCTTTAGATACATAAAATCTATCCAGACGACTAGCGGAGGCAGTGGTAACATAAGTATATCCGGTCACCTGCGGGCGAAGTAAGCACCAGGTATCAAGTAAGTCCAGCCCATCAATTAAATCTCGCAACTCCAAACAAAAATTAAAATTCGGACACTGGTCGTCTCTGCGTATAACACAATTAAAATCGCCGCCCAATAAAATCTTCGAACAACCACAGGATAATAATGGCACAATTTCATCGCGATAAAAAACACTCCTATCCCTTCGGCCTACAGATCCAGTCGGGGCATAGACGTTGACCAAAAGCAAATCGTCGAATTGTACAGCAATCCCTCGACCCGTTTCTAAAATCGCTCGAGGTTTACAAGTGATGCCCGCTTTGTACAAAATTGCAGTCCCTGCCTCATCGCCAATATTTATGAGGGCCTCATAGCCTGTGACATTCCCGACCTTGGGTGTGACGACTTCTTGTAGGAATACGATATCTACATCGGCGGCATACAGATAGTCAGTCAAACATTTTAATTTTACATCAGATGTTATTCGATTTATATTAGCAGTTGCAATTTTGTAATCCCGCATAAGAAGGGTGATGCCATATTAATGCGTATCGTCAGCCCAGGAAGGCTGCCTGCTCGACCCCGGCGAGTGAGCGGTATCCGTAAATGTATCGGGTCCAGAACTGTCGACATGCATCCCCATATCGGGTTCCTCTGAATGCTGCACTACCTGTACTCCATCGTCTGTGACGAGTTTCTCACATTCATCCGTCCGGAACTGCTCGATAGTACGCTGCAGTTTCTGTTCAAGAGTACGAGTTTCCTCGTCACTCTGCTTACGGACCGATTTCTTTGGTCGTCCTTTCCTCTGAGGACGGGTGTCTTCGACTTGTTGGTTGTTGTCAGATTTCGCAGCGGTAGGGGTAGCTCCCGTGGGAGACTGTTCCTTGCCGGAAACGACGCTGACTGGAGACGTCACTTCAAGGGGATGGGAAACTCGCGGCTGGTCATCAGAGTTCTCAGGTGGAAGACTCTCCACAGATGGGAGCAAATGTTGATCGGGCAATAGAGGCGGAAGTTCCACACGGACCACGCCAGCATCGGAAGGGCGCGAATTTCCGGCCCCGTCGTTTGCATAGTTTTCCACGTCAGAAGCACCGGGCAGTCGGCTCGCCGTAGCTGTGTTTACATCGGCGGCGGTCACGTCAGGCACAACCTCAGCCGCGTGCAACCGTGGCGCGCTAACGACAGACGGACCGACAAGGCTCTCGGCATACGTCGGCCTATTACCATCCTGCCCAACTACAAGGCCATCACGTTGTCGGAAAACACGACGCACTGGTTTAGCACGGGGACACGCGGCCTTCATATGGTCCGGAGAGCCACAAAGGACACATGTACGAGGTTGCCCCTCGTACATTACGAGTGCCCGGAAGCCTTGTACCACGACGTTTGACGGGATATGCTTGCAGAGATCAATTCGCGCTACCCGGACACCATTATCCACATTGAAGTGTTTAAGTCCGCTCCACTGCTCTTGGTGAATTTCCAATACGTTCCCATACTGGGACAGACATTGCCGAATACGTTCAAGATCAATTTCAAATGGGAGGTTGAATACACGGACGGTGCGCAGGCCTAACCCAGCATGGGTAACGACAACTTTACAAATTTCACCATCAGAATTAACGAACTCGGCGGTACCCTTAGTTAAGTCCATTATACGTAAACAGGGCTCGTCACTAACAAGTTTCACGTAGACGGCATTCGCCAGAAAATCGTATGAAAATCCTAAAACTTCCTCGTCTTTAAGACCCAATCTGTCGAAGAAAAAATCGACTAATTCGTAGACATGTGGTCGGCCAAACCCGAACGGAAATTGGAAACGCAACGTGTAACGGCGTAACTGATCATCCATAGCAAAGGCCATGATGTACTCACAAGACTAAAAGAGCTGCAGGCGCCGCCTAACACGCGCGGAGCGAGCACTCCGGCACGTCTGCACACGGCCGCTGCTGCGGCGGAACTGCCACTCGGCCACGACTGCTCGTAACTGAAGTTTCCCTGGAATCGTGAAAAATCCAACCGGTCTGCGCAGAATGTTGACAGCAAACGAACTCCGTGCACTGATTACGGCAGGGTTACCATCGCTACGAGACGAGCCATTACGGAAACGTTAAAATCTTCGCCCGGACAGGGACTTGAACCCTGGACCCTTAGGTTAAAAGCCTAATGCTCTACCGACTGAGCTATCCGGGCTCACGCTCGTTGTGGATGGAGCGGCTGCAAGCAATGTAAATAACTGGAACGCGTGTGTAGGCGTACTACGGTAATTTCTGGCTTCTGGCGCAACTGGCGACTTCACCGACTTCCCACTGACGCTGGTAGCAGCCCAACAGCGGACCAGAGCCTCTTCTCCCTTTATTCCGGTGCCGACAGTAATTGCATCATGTGCCTGTTTTCCCCGATTACGTTCGGTCGAAGCTTCGGAAGGTGGGCGACAAACGACAGTTCGAAGGCCAAAACGTGGAGCGTTGTGTGCGCAAAAACTTCCGTTCCGGTACCGGGAATCGAACCCGGGCCTCCTGGGTGAAAGCCAGGTATCCTAGCCACTAGACCACACCGGATTTGCTCGGTAAGCGTGAGGTTTTCTCCGTCTCCTCTCGTATTTCGTGCTGAATCTGGACTCAGTGCAGTTCTCCGTTTGCGAGCATATTTGCGCCTACAGACTGGCGTGGCGCACAGCTCGAAATTGACTATTCATTATGTTACTCCTAACAAGGGAAGAGAAAGATCAAAGTTGTACGTTGTCATAATTGGAAATAAACATATTGACGCTGGGGCGTAGACTCCTTGTGGATAACGAACGACAATTAAGTTCGTTCCCTAGCAACAGCAACGCCGTTAATTCAGCCATGATGTACAGCAAAGTAAATGCCCCGGGTGAGGATCGAACTCACGACCTTAAGATTATGAGACTTACGCGCTACCTATTGCGCTACCGAGGCACGTTGCAAGTAACGTTACAGGAAACTTGGTAAGTCTCTCATATTAGAGATAGACAGTTTGCGCTTTCTCAAGAATCTGTTGTGTTGCTACACGTGCTTTCCCTACTTGCTAGATTAAACTGCTGCCGCAGCTATTTCAACGGAACGCAGCACTGCCCGAGGTTACAGTACATCGCCCTTGCGGCACCTGAACACAGCGGCCTGTTGGGCCAGGCCGTCGTCAGAGTTCAGAAATAGCACGCGACCGTTCAAGTACGGTCTGTTGCGTGCTGCGTGTATGGTTCTTCTCACAGCGAATCCTGCTATACATTCCTGAGGCTGACGCAGCTCAGGCGAGGAATCGGCGCGGCAGCATTATAGCGAGAACAGCAGAACGATGCATCGGCCGGGAATCGAACCCGGGCCGTCCGCATGCTAAGCGAGCATTCACCAATTTTTTTTTTTGTTCTCATTTCTTTCGTTGCATTTGTTGGGGGCGGACGTCCGATGGCGCCCGTTCAAGTTCATCGTTGACTCGGTCTTTCATCACAGAGGGCAGATAACTCTCAGACCGAACACGCTGAGCTATCGTGCCAGCAAGCCTTAAGATTATGAGACTTACGCGCTGCCTACTGCACTACTGAGGCACATGCCATTGAACCACCGATGCTCGACAAGCTGCCCGTGCTTCCCGAGCACTTTTCTGCAGGGGAAAGTGGGATTGCCACCCAGCGACGTCGGATACAACCGAAAAAAGTGCTACACACGCGGAGTGCTCCACTACACTGCCTTAAAACGAATGCTCATCTCTATCGTTGAGTAACCTTGCGGCCGCGGCGACTAGTCTTGCCCAAAGACGCAGCGTGCGTGGAGGCGCTACCCGAATGCGTGTGGATGCACCCTCCTACCTCGTAAAGCGCCTGCAGCTACTATCACCGTGGGCCGCTGCTGGCGGGCAGGAAGCCGACAAAGCGGGGCGTTGCGAGCAGCGCCTGTGCGGTGGTGGTGTAATGGTGAGCATAGTTGCCTTCCAAGCAGTTGATCCGGGTTCGATTCCCGGCCACCGCAAGTGGCGCTGGTTTTTTCGTATGAGTATGTGAGCCGCGTGCTGTTAAATGACGGTTTTTTTCGTCGTAGCTCCACGCTGACCATCCTGTAGTATGTCCCGACTTGTCCCGACTTTGCTCGGCTGACGCGAAAGCTGACGCTTGGAATTCGCCCTTATCAAAAGGACAGGCACTATAAACGGCTGAGAGAGGCGAGGTGTGGAGAGGTACCAAACGACAGGCAATCTGCGAAATTTTCTGCTCGTTGTTCTTAAAGAAAAAACCGACGCAGTCGGTAGGACTCGAACCTACGCTCCCAGAGGGAATCTGATTTCTAGTCAGACGCCTTAACCACTCGGCCACGACTGCTCGTAACTGAAGTTTCCCTGGAATCGTGAAAAATCCAACCGGTCTGCGCAGAATGTTGACAGGAAACGAACTCCGTGCACTGATTACGGCAGGGTTACCATCGCTACGAGACGAGCCATTACGGAAACGTTAAAATCTTCGCCCGGACAGGGACTTGAACCCTGGACCCTTAGGTTAAAAGCCTAATGCTCTACCGACTGAGCTATCCGGGCTCACGCTCGTTGTGGATGGAGCGGCTGCAAGCAATGTAAATAACTGGAACGCGTGTGTAGGCGTACTACGGTAATTTCTGGCTTCTGGCGCAACTGGCGACTTCACCGACTTCCCACTGACGCTGGTAGCAGCCCAACAGCGGACCAGAGCCTCTTCTCCCTTTATTCCGGTGCCGACAGTAATTGCATCATGTGCCTGTTTTCCCCGATTACGTTCGGTCGAAGCTTCGGAAGGTGGGCGACAAACGACAGTTCGAAGGCCAAAACGTGGAGCGTTGTGTGCGCAAAAACTTCCGTTCCGGTACCGGGAATCGAACCCGGGCCTCCTGGGTGAAAGCCAGGTATCCTAGCCACTAGACCACACCGGATTTGCTCGGTAAGCGTGAGGTTTTCTCCGTCTCCTCTCGTATTTCGTGCTGAATCTGGACTCAGTGCAGTTCTCCGTTTGCGAGCATATTTGCGCCTACAGACTGGCATGGCGCACAGCTCGAAATTGACTATTCATTATGTTACTCCTAACAAGGGAAGAGAAAGATCAAAGTTGTACGTTGTCATAATTGGAAATAAACATATTGACGCTGGGGCGTAGACTCCTTGTGGATAACGAACGACAATTAAGTTCGTTCCCTAGCAACAGCAACGCCGTTAATTCAGCCATGATGTACAGCAAAGTAAATGCCCCGGGTGAGGATCGAACTCACGACCTTAAGATTATGAGACTTACGCGCTACCTATTGCGCTACCGAGGCACGTTGCAAGTAACGTTACAGGAAACTTGGTAAGTCTCTCATATTAGAGATAGACAGTTTGCGCTTTCTCAAGAATCTGTTGTGTTGCTACACGTGCTTTCCCTACTTGCTAGATTAAACTGCTGCCGCAGCTTTTTCAACGGAACGCAGCACTGCCCGAGGTTACAGTACATCGCCCTTGCGGCACCAGAACACAGCGGCCTGTTGGGCCAGGCCGTCGTCAGAGTTCAGAAATAGCACGCGACCGTTCAAGTACGGTCTGTTGCGTGCTGCGTGTATGGTTCTTCTCACAGCGAATCCTGCTATACATTCCTGAGGCTGACGCAGCTCAGGCGAGGAATCGGCGCGGCAGCATTATAGCGAGAACAGCAGAACGATGCATCGGCCGGGAATCGAACCCGGGCCGTCCGCATGCTAAGCGAGCATTCACCAATTTTTTTTTTTGTTCTCATTTCTTTCGTTGCATTTGTTGGGGGCGGACGTCCGATGGCGCCCGTTCAAGTTCATCGTTGACTCGGTCTTTCATCACAGAGGGCAGATAACTCTCAGACCGAACACGCTGAGCTATCGTGCCAGCAAGCCTTAAGATTATGAGACTTACGCGCTGCCTACTGCACTACTGAGGCACATGCCATTGAACCACCGATGCTCGACAAGCTGCCCGTGCTTCCCGAGCACTTTTCTGCAGGGGAAAGTGGGATTGCCACCCAGCGACGTCGGATACAACCGAAAAAAGTGCTACACACGCGGAGTGCTCCACTACACTGCCTTAAAACGAATGCTCATCTCTATCGTTGAGTAACCTTGCGGCCGCGGCGACTAGTCTTGCCCAAAGACGCAGCGTGCGTGGAGGCGCTACCCGAATGCGTGTGGATGCACCCTCCTACCTCGTAAAGCGCCTGCAGCTACTATCACCGTGGGCCGCTGCTGGCGGGCAGGAAGCCAACAAAGCGGGGCGTTGCGAGCAGCGCCTGTGCGGTGGTGGTGTAATGGTGAGCATAGTTGCCTTCCAAGCAGTTGATCCGGGTTCGATTCCCGGCCACCGCAAGTGGCGCTGGTTTTTTCGTATGAGTATGTGAGCCGCGTGCTGTTAAATGACGGTTTTTTTCGTCGTAGCTCCACGCTGACCATCCTGTAGTATGTCCCGACTTGTCCCGACTTTGCTCGGCTGACGCGAAAGCTGACGCTTGGAATTCGCCCTTATCAAAAGGACAGGCACTATAAACGGCTGAGAGAGGCGAGGTGTGGAGAGGTACCAAACGACAGGCAATCTGCGAAATTTTCTGCTCGTTGTTCTTAAAGAAAAAACCGACGCAGTCGGTAGGACTCGAACCTACGCTCCCAGAGGGAATCTGATTTCTAGTCAGACGCCTTAACCACTCGGCCACGACTGCTCGTAACTGAAGTTTCCCTGGAATCGTGAAAAATCCAACCGGTCTGCGCAGAATGTTGACAGCAAACGAACTCCGTGCACTGATTACGGCAGGGTTACCATCGCTACGAGACGAGCCATTACGGAAACGTTAAAATCTTCGCCCGGACAGGGACTTGAACCCTGGACCCTTAGGTTAAAAGCCTAATGCTCTACCGACTGAGCTATCCGGGCTCACGCTCGTTGTGGATGGAGCGGCTGCAAGCAATGTAAATAACTGGAACGCGTGTGTAGGCGTACTACGGTAATTTCTGGCTTCTGGCGCAACTGGCGACTTCACCGACTTCCCACTGACGCTGGTAGCAGCCCAACAGCGGACCAGAGCCTCTTCTCCCTTTATTCCGGTGCCGACAGTAATTGCATCATGTGCCTGTTTTCCCCGATTACGTTCGGTCGAAGCTTCGGAAGGTGGGCGACAAACGACAGTTCGAAGGCCAAAACGTGGAGCGTTGTGTGCGCAAAAACTTCCGTTCCGGTACCGGGAATCGAACCCGGGCCTCCTGGGTGAAAGCCAGGTATCCTAGCCACTAGACCACACCGGATTTGCTCGGTAAGCGTGAGGTTTTCTCCGTCTCCTCTCGTATTTCGTGCTGAATCTGGACTCAGTGCAGTTCTCCGTTTGCGAGCATATTTGCGCCTACAGACTGGCATGGCGCACAGCTCGAAATTGACTATTCATTATGTTACTCCTAACAAGGGAAGAGAAAGATCAAAGTTGTACGTTGTCATAATTGGAAATAAACATATTGACGCTGGGGCGTAGACTCCTTGTGGATAACGAACGACAATTAAGTTCGTTCCCTAGCAACAGCAACGCCGTTAATTCAGCCATGATGTACAGCAAAGTAAATGCCCCGGGTGAGGATCGAACTCACGACCTTAAGATTATGAGACTTACGCGCTACCTATTGCGCTACCGAGGCACGTTGCAAGTAACGTTACAGGAAACTTGGTAAGTCTCTCATATTAGAGATAGACAGTTTGCGCTTTCTCAAGAATCTGTTGTGTTGCTACACGTGCTTTCCCTACTTGCTAGATTAAACTGCTGCCGCAGCTTTTTCAACGGAACGCAGCACTGCCCGAGGTTACAGTACATCGCCCTTGCGGCACCAGAACACAGCGGCCTGTTGGGCCAGGCCGTCGTCAGAGTTCAGAAATAGCACGCGACCGTTCAAGTACGGTCTGTTGCGTGCTGCGTGTATGGTTCTTCTCACAGCGAATCCTGCTATACATTCCTGAGGCTGACGCAGCTCAGGCGAGGAATCGGCGCGGCAGCATTATAGCGAGAACAGCAGAACGATGCATCGGCCGGGAATCGAACCCGGGCCGTCCGCATGCTAAGCGAGCATTCACCAATTTTTTTTTTTGTTCTCATTTCTTTCGTTGCATTTGTTGGGGGCGGACGTCCGATGGCGCCCGTTCAAGTTCATCGTTGACTCGGTCTTTCATCACAGAGGGCAGATAACTCTCAGACCGAACACGCTGAGCTATCGTGCCAGCAAGCCTTAAGATTATGAGACTTACGCGCTGCCTACTGCACTACTGAGGCACATGCCATTGAACCACCGATGCTCGACAAGCTGCCCGTGCTTCCCGAGCACTTTTCTGCAGGGGAAAGTGGGATTGCCACCCAGCGACGTCGGATACAACCGAAAAAAGTGCTACACACGCGGAGTGCTCCACTACACTGCCTTAAAACGAATGCTCATCTCTATCGTTGAGTAACCTTGCGGCCGCGGCGACTAGTCTTGCCCAAAGACGCAGCGTGCGTGGAGGCGCTACCCGAATGCGTGTGGATGCACCCTCCTACCTCGTAAAGCGCCTGCAGCTACTATCACCGTGGGCCGCTGCTGGCGGGCAGGAAGCCAACAAAGCGGGGCGTTGCGAGCAGCGCCTGTGCGGTG
Source organism: Schistocerca serialis cubense (assembly GCF_023864345.2). Taxonomy (NCBI): domain Eukaryota; kingdom Metazoa; phylum Arthropoda; class Insecta; order Orthoptera; family Acrididae; genus Schistocerca; species Schistocerca serialis. The sequence continues at coordinate 36,368,466 of NC_064641.1, forward strand.
GTGGTGTAATGGTGAGCATAGTTGCCTTCCAAGCAGTTGATCCGGGTTCGATTCCCGGCCACCGCAAGTGGCGCTGGTTTTTTCGTATGAGTATGTGAGCCGCGTGCTGTTAAATGACGGTTTTTTTCGTCGTAGCTCCACGCTGACCATCCTGTAGTATGTCCCGACTTGTCCCGACTTTGCTCGGCTGACGCGAAAGCTGACGCTTGGAATTCGCCCTTATCAAAAGGACAGGCACTATAAACGGCTGAGAGAGGCGAGGTGTGGAGAGGTACCAAACGACAGGCAATCTGCGAAATTTTCTGCTCGTTGTTCTTAAAGAAAAAACCGACGCAGTCGGTAGGACTCGAACCTACGCTCCCAGAGGGAATCTGATTTCTAGTCAGACGCCTTAACCACTCGGCCACGACTGCTCGTAACTGAAGTTTCCCTGGAATCGTGAAAAATCCAACCGGTCTGCGCAGAATGTTGACAGCAAACGAACTCCGTGCACTGATTACGGCAGGGTTACCATCGCTACGAGACGAGCCATTACGGAAACGTTAAAATCTTCGCCCGGACAGGGACTTGAACCCTGGACCCTTAGGTTAAAAGCCTAATGCTCTACCGACTGAGCTATCCGGGCTCACGCTCGTTGTGGATGGAGCGGCTGCAAGCAATGTAAATAACTGGAACGCGTGTGTAGGCGTACTACGGTAATTTCTGGCTTCTGGCGCAACTGGCGACTTCACCGACTTCCCACTGACGCTGGTAGCAGCCCAACAGCGGACCAGAGCCTCTTCTCCCTTTATTCCGGTGCCGACAGTAATTGCATCATGTGCCTGTTTTCCCCGATTACGTTCGGTCGAAGCTTCGGAAGGTGGGCGACAAACGACAGTTCGAAGGCCAAAACGTGGAGCGTTGTGTGCGCAAAAACTTCCGTTCCGGTACCGGGAATCGAACCCGGGCCTCCTGGGTGAAAGCCAGGTATCCTAGCCACTAGACCACACCGGATTTGCTCGGTAAGCGTGAGGTTTTCTCCGTCTCCTCTCGTATTTCGTGCTGAATCTGGACTCAGTGCAGTTCTCCGTTTGCGAGCATATTTGCGCCTACAGACTGGCATGGCGCACAGCTCGAAATTGACTATTCATTATGTTACTCCTAACAAGGGAAGAGAAAGATCAAAGTTGTACGTTGTCATAATTGGAAATAAACATATTGACGCTGGGGCGTAGACTCCTTGTGGATAACGAACGACAATTAAGTTCGTTCCCTAGCAACAGCAACGCCGTTAATTCAGCCATGATGTACAGCAAAGTAAATGCCCCGGGTGAGGATCGAACTCACGACCTTAAGATTATGAGACTTACGCGCTACCTATTGCGCTACCGAGGCACGTTGCAAGTAACGTTACAGGAAACTTGGTAAGTCTCTCATATTAGAGATAGACAGTTTGCGCTTTCTCAAGAATCTGTTGTGTTGCTACACGTGCTTTCCCTACTTGCTAGATTAAACTGCTGCCGCAGCTTTTTCAACGGAACGCAGCACTGCCCGAGGTTACAGTACATCGCCCTTGCGGCACCAGAACACAGCGGCCTGTTGGGCCAGGCCGTCGTCAGAGTTCAGAAATAGCACGCGACCGTTCAAGTACGGTCTGTTGCGTGCTGCGTGTATGGTTCTTCTCACAGCGAATCCTGCTATACATTCCTGAGGCTGACGCAGCTCAGGCGAGGAATCGGCGCGGCAGCATTATAGCGAGAACAGCAGAACGATGCATCGGCCGGGAATCGAACCCGGGCCGTCCGCATGCTAAGCGAGCATTCACCAATTTTTTTTTTTGTTCTCATTTCTTTCGTTGCATTTGTTGGGGGCGGACGTCCGATGGCGCCCGTTCAAGTTCATCGTTGACTCGGTCTTTCATCACAGAGGGCAGATAACTCTCAGACCGAACACGCTGAGCTATCGTGCCAGCAAGCCTTAAGATTATGAGACTTACGCGCTGCCTACTGCACTACTGAGGCACATGCCATTGAACCACCGATGCTCGACAAGCTGCCCGTGCTTCCCGAGCACTTTTCTGCAGGGGAAAGTGGGATTGCCACCCAGCGACGTCGGATACAACCGAAAAAAGTGCTACACACGCGGAGTGCTCCACTACACTGCCTTAAAACG
>NC_064641.1:36371116-36443697 GCF_023864345.2 Schistocerca serialis cubense
TAACCACTCGGCCACGACTGCTCGTAACCTGAAGTTTCCCTGGAATCGTGAAAAATCCAACCGGTCTGCGCAGAATGTTGACAGGAAACGAACTCCGTGCACTGATTACGGCAGGGTTACCATCGCTACGAGACGAGCCATTACGGAAACGTTAAAATCTTCGCCCGGACAGGGACTTGAACCCTGGACCCTTAGGTTAAAAGCCTAATGCTCTACCGACTGAGCTATCCGGGCTCACGCTCGTTGTGGATGGAGCGGCTGCAAGCAATGTAAATAACTGGAACGCGTGTGTAGGCGTACTACGGTAATTTCTGGCTTCTGGCGCAACTGGCGACTACACCGACTTCCCACTGACGCTGGTAGCAGCCCAACAGCGGACCAGAGCCTCTTCTCCCTTTATTCCGGTGCCGACAGTAATTGCATCATGTGCCTGTTTTCCCCGATTACGTTCGGTCGAAGCTTCGGAAGGTGGGCGACAAACGACAGTTCGAAGGCCAAAACGTGGAGCGTTGTGTGCGCAAAAACTTCCGTTCCGGTACCGGGAATCGAACCCGGGCCTCCTGGGTGAAAGCCAGGTATCCTAGCCACTAGACCACACCGGATTTGCTCGGTAAGCGTGAGGTTTTCTCCGTCTCCTCTCGTATTTCGTGCTGAATCTGGACTCAGTGCAGTTCTCCGTTTGCGAGCATATTTGCGCCTACAGACTGGCATGGCGCACAGCTCGAAATTGACTATTCATTATGTTACTCCTAACAAGGGAAGAGAAAGATCAAAGTTGTACGTTGTCATAATTGGAAATAAACATATTGACGCTGGGGCGTAGACTCCTTGTGGATAACGAACGACAATTAAGTTCGTTCCCTAGCAACAGCAACGCCGTTAATTCAGCCATGATGTACAGCAAAGTAAATGCCCCGGGTGAGGATCGAACTCACGACCTTAAGATTATGAGACTTACGCGCTACCTATTGCGCTACCGAGGCACGTTGCAAGTAACGTTACAGGAAACTTGGTAAGTCTCTCATATTAGAGATAGACAGTTTGCGCTTTCTCAAGAATCTGTTGTGTTGCTACACGTGCTTTCCCTACTTGCTAGATTAAACTGCTGCCGCAGCTTTTTCAACGGAACGCAGCACTGCCCGAGGTTACAGTACATCGCCCTTGCGGCACCAGAACACAGCGGCCTGTTGGGCCAGGCCGTCGTCAGAGTCAGAAATAGCACGCGACCGTTCAAGTACGGTCTGTTGCGTGCTGCGTGTATGGTTCTTCTCACAGCGAATCCTGCTATACATTCCTGAGGCTGACGCAGCTCAGGCGAGGAATCGGCGCGGCAGCATTATAGCGAGAACAGCAGAACGATGCATCGGCCGGGAATCGAACCCGGGCCGTCCGCATGCTAAGCGAGCATTCACCAATTTTTTTTTTGTTCTCATTTCTTTCGTTGCATTTGTTGGGGGCGGACGTCCGATGGCGCCCGTTCAAGTTCATCGTTGACTCGGTCTTTCATCACAGAGGGCAGATAACTCTCAGACCGAACACGCTGAGCTATCGTGCCAGCAAGCCTTAAGATTATGAGACTTACGCGCTGCCTACTGCACTACTGAGGCACATGCCATTGAACCACCGATGCTCGACAAGCTGCCCGTGCTTCCCGAGCACTTTTCTGCAGGGGAAAGTGGGATTGCCACCCAGCGACGTCGGATACAACCGAAAAAAGTGCTACACACGCGGAGTGCTCCACTACACTGCCTTAAACGAATGCTCATCTCTATCGTTGAGTAACCTTGCGGCCGCGGCGACTAGTCTTGCCCAAAGACGCAGCGTGCGTGGAGGCGCTACCCGAATGCGTGTGGATGCACCCTCCTACCTCGTAAAGCGCCTGCAGCTACTATCACCGTGGGCCGCTGCTGGCGGGCAGGAAGCCGACAAAGCGGGGCGTTGCGAGCAGCGCCTGTGCGGTGGTGGTGTAATGGTGAGCATAGTTGCCTTCCAAGCAGTTGATCCGGGTTCGATTCCCGGCCACCGCAAGTGGCGCTGGTTTTTTCGTATGAGTATGTGAGCCGCGTGCTGTTAAATGACGGTTTTTTTCGTCGTAGCTCCACGCTGACCATCCTGTAGTATGTCCCGACTTGTCCCGACTTTGCTCGGCTGACGCGAAAGCTGACGCTTGGAATTCGCCCTTATCAAAAGGACAGGCACTATAAACGGCTGAGAGAGGCGAGGTGTGGAGAGGTACCAAACGACAGGCAATCTGCGAAATTTTCTGCTCGTTGTTCTTAAAGAAAAAACCGACGCAGTCGGTAGGACTCGAACCTACGCTCCCAGAGGGAATCTGATTTCTAGTCAGACGCCTTAACCACTCGGCCACGACTGCTCGTAACTGAAGTTTCCCTGGAATCGTGAAAAATCCAACCGGTCTGCGCAGAATGTTGACAGGAAACGAACTCCGTGCACTGATTACGGCAGGGTTACCATCGCTACGAGACGAGCCATTACGGAAACGTTAAAATCTTCGCCCGGACAGGGACTTGAACCCTGGACCCTTAGGTTAAAAGCCTAATGCTCTACCGACTGAGCTATCCGGGCTCACGCTCGTTGTGGATGGAGCGGCTGCAAGCAATGTAAATAACTGGAACGCGTGTGTAGGCGTACTACGGTAATTTCTGGCTTCTGGCGCAACTGGCGACTACACCGACTTCCACTGACGCTGGTAGCAGCCCAACAGCGGACCAGAGCCTCTTCTCCCTTTATTCCGGTGCCGACAGTAATTGCATCATGTGCCTGTTTTCCCCGATTACGTTCGGTCGAAGCTTCGGAAGGTGGGCGACAAACGACAGTTCGAAGGCCAAAACGTGGAGCGTTGTGTGCGCAAAAACTTCCGTTCCGGTACCGGGAATCGAACCCGGGCCTCCTGGGTGAAAGCCAGGTATCCTAGCCACTAGACCACACCGGATTTGCTCGGTAAGCGTGAGGTTTTCTCCGTCTCCTCTCGTATTTCGTGCTGAATCTGGACTCAGTGCAGTTCTCCGTTTGCGAGCATATTTGCGCCTACAGACTGGCATGGCGCACAGCTCGAAATTGACTATTCATTATGTTACTCCTAACAAGGAAGAGAAAGATCAAAGTTGTACGTTGTCATAATTGGAAATAAACATATTGACGCTGGGGCGTAGACTCCTTGTGGATAACGAACGACAATTAAGTTCGTTCCCTAGCAACAGCAACGCCGTTAATTCAGCCATGATGTACAGCAAAGTAAATGCCCCGGGTGAGGATCGAACTCACGACCTTAAGATTATGAGACTTACGCGCTACCTATTGCGCTACCGAGGCACGTTGCAAGTAACGTTACAGGAAACTTGGTAAGTCTCTCATATTAGAGATAGACAGTTTGCGCTTTCTCAAGAATCTGTTGTGTTGCTACACGTGCTTTCCCTACTTGCTAGATTAAACTGCTGCCGCAGCTTTTTCAACGGAACGCAGCACTGCCCGAGGTTACAGTACATCGCCCTTGCGGCACCAGAACACAGCGGCCTGTTGGGCCAGGCCGTCGTCAGAGTTCAGAAATAGCACGCGACCGTTCAAGTACGGTCTGTTGCGTGCTGCGTGTATGGTTCTTCTCACAGCGAATCCTGCTATACATTCCTGAGGCTGACGCAGCTCAGGCGAGGAATCGGCGCGGCAGCATTATAGCGAGAACAGCAGAACGATGCATCGGCGGGAATCGAACCCGGGCCGTCCGCATGCTAAGCGAGCATTCACCAATTTTTTTTTTTGTTCTCATTTCTTTCGTTGCATTTGTTGGGGGCGGACGTCCGATGGCGCCCGTTCAAGTTCATCGTTGACTCGGTCTTTCATCACAGAGGGCAGATAACTCTCAGACCGAACACGCTGAGCTATCGTGCCAGCAAGCCTTAAGATTATGAGACTTACGCGCTGCCTACTGCACTACTGAGGCACATGCCATTGAACCACCGATGCTCGACAAGCTGCCCGTGCTTCCCGAGCACTTTTCTGCAGGGGAAAGTGGGATTGCCACCCAGCGACGTCGGATACAACCGAAAAAAGTGCTACACACGCGGAGTGCTCCACTACACTGCCTTAAAACGAATGCTCATCTCTATCGTTGAGTAACCTTGCGGCCGCGGCGACTAGTCTTGCCCAAAGACGCAGCGTGCGTGGAGGCGCTACCCGAATGCGTGTGGATGCACCCTCCTACCTCGTAAAGCGCCTGCAGCTACTATCACCGTGGGCCGCTGCTGGCGGGCAGGAAGCCGACAAAGCGGGGCGTTGCGAGCAGCGCCTGTGCGGTGGTGGTGTAATGGTGAGCATAGTTGCCTTCCAAGCAGTTGATCCGGGTTCGATTCCCGGCCACCGCAAGTGGCGCTGGTTTTTTCGTATGAGTATGTGAGCCGCGTGCTGTTAAATGACGGTTTTTTTCGTCGTAGCTCCACGCTGACCATCCTGTAGTATGTCCCGACTTGTCCCGACTTTGCTCGGCTGACGCGAAAGCTGACGCTTGGAATTCGCCCTTATCAAAAGGACAGGCACTATAAACGGCTGAGAGAGGCGAGGTGTGGAGAGGTACCAAACGACAGGCAATCTGCGAAATTTTCTGCTCGTTGTTCTTAAAGAAAAAACCGACGCAGTCGGTAGGACTCGAACCTACGCTCCCAGAGGGAATCTGATTTCTAGTCAGACGCCTTAACCACTCGGCCACGACTGCTCGTAACTGAAGTTTCCCTGGAATCGTGAAAAATCCAACCGGTCTGCGCAGAATGTTGACAGGAAACGAACTCCGTGCACTGATTACGGCAGGGTTACCATCGCTACGAGACGAGCCATTACGGAAACGTTAAAATCTTCGCCCGGACAGGGACTTGAACCCTGGACCCTTAGGTTAAAAGCCTAATGCTCTACCGACTGAGCTATCCCGGGCTCACGCTCGTTGTGGATGGAGCGGCTGCAAGCAATGTAAATAACTGGAACGCGTGTGTAGGCGTACTACGGTAATTTCTGGCTTGGCACTGGCGCACTGGCGACTACACCGACTTCCCACTGACGCTGGTAGCAGCCCAACAGCGGACCAGAGCCTCTTCTCCCTTTATTCCGGTGCCGACAGTAATTGCATCATGTGCCTGTTTTCCCCGATTACGTTCGGTCGAAGCTTCGGAAGGTGGGCGACAACGACAGTTCGAAGGCCAAAACGTGGAGCGTTGTGTGCGCAAAAACTTCCGTTCCGGTACCGGGAATCGAACCCGGGCCTCCTGGGTGAAAGCCAGGTATCCTAGCCACTAGACCACACCGGATTTGCTCGGTAAGCGTGAGGTTTTCTCCGTCTCCTCTCGTATTTCGTGCTGAATCTGGACTCAGTGCAGTTCTCCGTTTGCGAGCATATTTGCGCCTACAGACTGGCATGGCGCACAGCTCGAAATTGACTATTCATTATGTTACTCCTAACAAGGGAAGAGAAAGATCAAAGTTGTACGTTGTCATAATTGGAAATAACATATTGACGCTGGGGCGTAGACTCCTTGTGGATAACGAACGACAATTAAGTTCGTTCCCTAGCAACAGCAACGCCGTTAATTCAGCCATGATGTACAGCAAAGTAAATGCCCCGGGTGAGGATCGAACTCACGACCTTAAGATTATGAGACTTACGCGCTACCTATTGCGCTACCGAGGCACGTTGCAAGTAACGTTACAGGAAACTTGGTAAGTCTCTCATATTAGAGATAGACAGTTTGCGCTTTCTCAAGAATCTGTTGTGTTGCTACACGTGCTTTCCCTACTTGCTAGATTAAACTGCTGCCGCAGCTTTTTCAACGGAACGCAGCACTGCCCGAGGTTACAGTACATCGCCCTTGCGGCACCAGAACACAGCGGCCTGTTGGGCCAGGCCGTCGTCAGAGTTCAGAAATAGCACGCGACCGTTCAAGTACGGTCTGTTGCGTGCTGCGTGTATGGTTCTTCTCACAGCGAATCCTGCTATACATTCCTGAGGCTGACGCAGCTCAGGCGAGGAATCGGCGCGGCAGCATTATAGCGAGAACAGCAGAACGATGCATCGGCCGGGAATCGAACCCGGGCCGTCCGCATGCTAAGCGAGCATTCACCAATTTTTTTTTTTGTTCTCATTTCTTTCGTTGCATTTGTTGGGGGCGGACGTCCGATGGCGCCCGTTCAAGTTCATCGTTGACTCGGTCTTTCATCACAGAGGGCAGATAACTCTCAGACCGAACACGCTGAGCTATCGTGCCAGCAAGCCTTAAGATTATGAGACTTACGCGCTGCCTACTGCACTACTGAGGCACATGCCATTGAACCACCGATGCTCGACAAGCTGCCCGTGCTTCCCGAGCACTTTTCTGCAGGGGAAAGTGGGATTGCCACCCAGCGACGTCGGATACAACCGAAAAAAGTGCTACACACGCGGAGTGCTCCACTACACTGCCTTAAAACGAATGCTCATCTCTATCGTTGAGTAACCTTGCGGCCGCGGCGACTAGTCTTGCCCAAAGACGCAGCGTGCGTGGAGGCGCTACCCGAATGCGTGTGGATGCACCCTCCTACCTCGTAAAGCGCCTGCAGCTACTATCACCGTGGGCCGCTGCTGGCGGGCAGGAAGCCGACAAAGCGGGGCGTTGCGAGCAGCGCCTGTGCGGTGGTGGTGTAATGGTGAGCATAGTTGCCTTCCAAGCAGTTGATCCGGGTTCGATTCCCGGCCACCGCAAGTGGCGCTGGTTTTTTCGTATGAGTATGTGAGCCGCGTGCTGTTAAATGACGGTTTTTTTCGTCGTAGCTCCACGCTGACCATCCTGTAGTATGTCCCGACTTGTCCCGACTTTGCTCGGCTGACGCGAAAGCTGACGCTTGGAATTCGCCCTTATCAAAAGGACAGGCACTATAAACGGCTGAGAGAGGCGAGGTGTGGAGAGGTACCAAACGACAGGCAATCTGCGAAATTTTCTGCTCGTTGTTCTTAAAGAAAAAACCGACGCAGTCGGTAGGACTCGAACCTACGCTCCCAGAGGGAATCTGATTTCTAGTCAGACGCCTTAACCACTCGGCCACGACTGCTCGTAACTGAAGTTTCCCTGGAATCGTGAAAAATCCAACCGGTCTGCGCAGAATGTTGACAGGAAACGAACTCCGTGCACTGATTACGGCAGGGTTACCATCGCTACGAGACGAGCCATTACGGAAACGTTAAAATCTTCGCCCGGACAGGGACTTGAACCCTGGACCCTTAGGTTAAAAGCCTAATGCTCTACCGACTGAGCTATCCGGGCTCACGCTCGTTGTGGATGGAGCGGCTGCAAGCAATGTAAATAACTGGAACGCGTGTGTAGGCGTACTACGGTAATTTCTGGCTTCTGGCGCAACTGGCGACTACACCGACTTCCCACTGACGCTGGTAGCAGCCCAACAGCGGACCAGAGCCTCTTCTCCCTTTATTCCGGTGCCGACAGTAATTGCATCATGTGCCTGTTTTCCCCGATTACGTTCGGTCGAAGCTTCGGAAGGTGGGCGACAAACGACAGTTCGAAGGCCAAAACGTGGAGCGTTGTGTGCGCAAAAACTTCCGTTCCGGTACCGGGAATCGAACCCGGGCCTCCTGGGTGAAAGCCAGGTATCCTAGCCACTAGACCACACCGGATTTGCTCGGTAAGCGTGAGGTTTTCTCCGTCTCCTCTCGTATTTCGTGCTGAATCTGGACTCAGTGCAGTTCTCCGTTTGCGAGCATATTTGCGCCTACAGACTGGCATGGCGCACAGCTCGAAATTGACTATTCATTATGTTACTCCTAACAAGGGAAGAGAAAGATCAAAGTTGTACGTTGTCATAATTGGAAATAAACATATTGACGCTGGGGCGTAGACTCCTTGTGGATAACGAACGACAATTAAGTTCGTTCCCTAGCAACAGCAACGCCGTTAATTCAGCCATGATGTACAGCAAAGTAAATGCCCCGGGTGAGGATCGAACTCACGACCTTAAGATTATGAGACTTACGCGCTACCTATTGCGCTACCGAGGCACGTTGCAAGTAACGTTACAGGAAACTTGGTAAGTCTCTCATATTAGAGATAGACAGTTTGCGCTTTCTCAAGAATCTGTTGTGTTGCTACACGTGCTTTCCCTACTTGCTAGATTAAACTGCTGCCGCAGCTTTTTCAACGGAACGCAGCACTGCCCGAGGTTACAGTACATCGCCCTTGCGGCACCAGAACACAGCGGCCTGTTGGGCCAGGCCGTCGTCAGAGTTCAGAAATAGCACGCGACCGTTCAAGTACGGTCTGTTGCGTGCTGCGTGTATGGTTCTTCTCACAGCGAATCCTGCTATACATTCCTGAGGCTGACGCAGCTCAGGCGAGGAATCGGCGCGGCAGCATTATAGCGAGAACAGCAGAACGATGCATCGGCCGGGAATCGAACCCGGGCCGTCCGCATGCTAAGCGAGCATTCACCAATTTTTTTTTTTGTTCTCATTTCTTTCGTTGCATTTGTTGGGGGCGGACGTCCGATGGCGCCCGTTCAAGTTCATCGTTGACTCGGTCTTTCATCACAGAGGGCAGATAACTCTCAGACCGAACACGCTGAGCTATCGTGCCAGCAAGCCTTAAGATTATGAGACTTACGCGCTGCCTACTGCACTACTGAGGCACATGCCATTGAACCACCGATGCTCGACAAGCTGCCCGTGCTTCCCGAGCACTTTTCTGCAGGGGAAAGTGGGATTGCCACCCAGCGACGTCGGATACAACCGAAAAAAGTGCTACACACGCGGAGTGCTCCACTACACTGCCTTAAAACGAATGCTCATCTCTATCGTTGAGTAACCTTGCGGCCGCGGCGACTAGTCTTGCCCAAAGACGCAGCGTGCGTGGAGGCGCTACCCGAATGCGTGTGGATGCACCCTCCTACCTCGTAAAGCGCCTGCAGCTACTATCACCGTGGGCCGCTGCTGGCGGGCAGGAAGCCGACAAAGCGGGGCGTTGCGAGCAGCGCCTGTGCGGTGGTGGTGTAATGGTGAGCATAGTTGCCTTCCAAGCAGTTGATCCGGGTTCGATTCCCGGCCACCGCAAGTGGCGCTGGTTTTTTCGTATGAGTATGTGAGCCGCGTGCTGTTAAATGACGGTTTTTTTCGTCGTAGCTCCACGCTGACCATCCTGTAGTATGTCCCGACTTGTCCCGACTTTGCTCGGCTGACGCGAAAGCTGACGCTTGGAATTCGCCCTTATCAAAAGGACAGGCACTATAAACGGCTGAGAGAGGCGAGGTGTGGAGAGGTACCAAACGACAGGCAATCTGCGAAATTTTCTGCTCGTTGTTCTTAAAGAAAAAACCGACGCAGTCGGTAGGACTCGAACCTACGCTCCCAGAGGGAATCTGATTTCTAGTCAGACGCCTTAACCACTCGGCCACGACTGCTCGTAACTGAAGTTTCCCTGGAATCGTGAAAAATCCAACCGGTCTGCGCAGAATGTTGACAGGAAACGAACTCCGTGCACTGATTACGGCAGGGTTACCATCGCTACGAGACGAGCCATTACGGAAACGTTAAAATCTTCGCCCGGACAGGGACTTGAACCCTGGACCCTTAGGTTAAAAGCCTAATGCTCTACCGACTGAGCTATCCGGGCTCACGCTCGTTGTGGATGGAGCGGCTGCAAGCAATGTAAATAACTGGAACGCGTGTGTAGGCGTACTACGGTAATTTCTGGCTTCTGGCGCAACTGGCGACTACACCGACTTCCCACTGACGCTGGTAGCAGCCCAACAGCGGACCAGAGCCTCTTCTCCCTTTATTCCGGTGCCGACAGTAATTGCATCATGTGCCTGTTTTCCCCGATTACGTTCGGTCGAAGCTTCGGAAGGTGGGCGACAAACGACAGTTCGAAGGCCAAAACGTGGAGCGTTGTGTGCGCAAAAACTTCCGTTCCGGTACCGGGAATCGAACCCGGGCCTCCTGGGTGAAAGCCAGGTATCCTAGCCACTAGACCACACCGGATTTGCTCGGTAAGCGTGAGGTTTTCTCCGTCTCCTCTCGTATTTCGTGCTGAATCTGGACTCAGTGCAGTTCTCCGTTTGCGAGCATATTTGCGCCTACAGACTGGCATGGCGCACAGCTCGAAATTGACTATTCATTATGTTACTCCTAACAAGGGAAGAGAAAGATCAAAGTTGTACGTTGTCATAATTGGAAATAAACATATTGACGCTGGGGCGTAGACTCCTTGTGGATAACGAACGACAATTAAGTTCGTTCCCTAGCAACAGCAACGCCGTTAATTCAGCCATGATGTACAGCAAAGTAAATGCCCCGGGTGAGGATCGAACTCACGACCTTAAGATTATGAGACTTACGCGCTACCTATTGCGCTACCGAGGCACGTTGCAAGTAACGTTACAGGAAACTTGGTAAGTCTCTCATATTAGAGATAGACAGTTTGCGCTTTCTCAAGAATCTGTTGTGTTGCTACACGTGCTTTCCCTACTTGCTAGATTAAACTGCTGCCGCAGCTTTTTCAACGGAACGCAGCACTGCCCGAGGTTACAGTACATCGCCCTTGCGGCACCAGAACACAGCGGCCTGTTGGGCCAGGCCGTCGTCAGAGTTCAGAAATAGCACGCGACCGTTCAAGTACGGTCTGTTGCGTGCTGCGTGTATGGTTCTTCTCACAGCGAATCCTGCTATACATTCCTGAGGCTGACGCAGCTCAGGCGAGGAATCGGCGCGGCAGCATTATAGCGAGAACAGCAGAACGATGCATCGGCCGGGAATCGAACCCGGGCCGTCCGCATGCTAAGCGAGCATTCACCAATTTTTTTTTTTGTTCTCATTTCTTTCGTTGCATTTGTTGGGGGCGGACGTCCGATGGCGCCCGTTCAAGTTCATCGTTGACTCGGTCTTTCATCACAGAGGGCAGATAACTCTCAGACCGAACACGCTGAGCTATCGTGCCAGCAAGCCTTAAGATTATGAGACTTACGCGCTGCCTACTGCACTACTGAGGCACATGCCATTGAACCACCGATGCTCGACAAGCTGCCCGTGCTTCCCGAGCACTTTTCTGCAGGGGAAAGTGGGATTGCCACCCAGCGACGTCGGATACAACCGAAAAAAGTGCTACACACGCGGAGTGCTCCACTACACTGCCTTAAAACGAATGCTCATCTCTATCGTTGAGTAACCTTGCGGCCGCGGCGACTAGTCTTGCCCAAAGACGCAGCGTGCGTGGAGGCGCTACCCGAATGCGTGTGGATGCACCCTCCTACCTCGTAAAGCGCCTGCAGCTACTATCACCGTGGGCCGCTGCTGGCGGGCAGGAAGCCGACAAAGCGGGGCGTTGCGAGCAGCGCCTGTGCGGTGGTGGTGTAATGGTGAGCATAGTTGCCTTCCAAGCAGTTGATCCGGGTTCGATTCCCGGCCACCGCAAGTGGCGCTGGTTTTTTCGTATGAGTATGTGAGCCGCGTGCTGTTAAATGACGGTTTTTTTCGTCGTAGCTCCACGCTGACCATCCTGTAGTATGTCCCGACTTGTCCCGACTTTGCTCGGCTGACGCGAAAGCTGACGCTTGGAATTCGCCCTTATCAAAAGGACAGGCACTATAAACGGCTGAGAGAGGCGAGGTGTGGAGAGGTACCAAACGACAGGCAATCTGCGAAATTTTCTGCTCGTTGTTCTTAAAGAAAAAACCGACGCAGTCGGTAGGACTCGAACCTACGCTCCCAGAGGGAATCTGATTTCTAGTCAGACGCCTTAACCACTCGGCCACGACTGCTCGTAACTGAAGTTTCCCTGGAATCGTGAAAAATCCAACCGGTCTGCGCAGAATGTTGACAGGAAACGAACTCCGTGCACTGATTACGGCAGGGTTACCATCGCTACGAGACGAGCCATTACGGAAACGTTAAAATCTTCGCCCGGACAGGGACTTGAACCCTGGACCCTTAGGTTAAAAGCCTAATGCTCTACCGACTGAGCTATCCGGGCTCACGCTCGTTGTGGATGGAGCGGCTGCAAGCAATGTAAATAACTGGAACGCGTGTGTAGGCGTACTACGGTAATTTCTGGCTTCTGGCGCAACTGGCGACTACACCGACTTCCCACTGACGCTGGTAGCAGCCCAACAGCGGACCAGAGCCTCTTCTCCCTTTATTCCGGTGCCGACAGTAATTGCATCATGTGCCTGTTTTCCCCGATTACGTTCGGTCGAAGCTTCGGAAGGTGGGCGACAAACGACAGTTCGAAGGCCAAAACGTGGAGCGTTGTGTGCGCAAAAACTTCCGTTCCGGTACCGGGAATCGAACCCGGGCCTCCTGGGTGAAAGCCAGGTATCCTAGCCACTAGACCACACCGGATTTGCTCGGTAAGCGTGAGGTTTTCTCCGTCTCCTCTCGTATTTCGTGCTGAATCTGGACTCAGTGCAGTTCTCCGTTTGCGAGCATATTTGCGCCTACAGACTGGCATGGCGCACAGCTCGAAATTGACTATTCATTATGTTACTCCTAACAAGGGAAGAGAAAGATCAAAGTTGTACGTTGTCATAATTGGAAATAAACATATTGACGCTGGGGCGTAGACTCCTTGTGGATAACGAACGACAATTAAGTTCGTTCCCTAGCAACAGCAACGCCGTTAATTCAGCCATGATGTACAGCAAAGTAAATGCCCCGGGTGAGGATCGAACTCACGACCTTAAGATTATGAGACTTACGCGCTACCTATTGCGCTACCGAGGCACGTTGCAAGTAACGTTACAGGAAACTTGGTAAGTCTCTCATATTAGAGATAGACAGTTTGCGCTTTCTCAAGAATCTGTTGTGTTGCTACACGTGCTTTCCCTACTTGCTAGATTAAACTGCTGCCGCAGCTTTTTCAACGGAACGCAGCACTGCCCGAGGTTACAGTACATCGCCCTTGCGGCACCAGAACACAGCGGCCTGTTGGGCCAGGCCGTCGTCAGAGTTCAGAAATAGCACGCGACCGTTCAAGTACGGTCTGTTGCGTGCTGCGTGTATGGTTCTTCTCACAGCGAATCCTGCTATACATTCCTGAGGCTGACGCAGCTCAGGCGAGGAATCGGCGCGGCAGCATTATAGCGAGAACAGCAGAACGATGCATCGGCCGGGAATCGAACCCGGGCCGTCCGCATGCTAAGCGAGCATTCACCAATTTTTTTTTTTGTTCTCATTTCTTTCGTTGCATTTGTTGGGGGCGGACGTCCGATGGCGCCCGTTCAAGTTCATCGTTGACTCGGTCTTTCATCACAGAGGGCAGATAACTCTCAGACCGAACACGCTGAGCTATCGTGCCAGCAAGCCTTAAGATTATGAGACTTACGCGCTGCCTACTGCACTACTGAGGCACATGCCATTGAACCACCGATGCTCGACAAGCTGCCCGTGCTTCCCGAGCACTTTTCTGCAGGGGAAAGTGGGATTGCCACCCAGCGACGTCGGATACAACCGAAAAAAGTGCTACACACGCGGAGTGCTCCACTACACTGCCTTAAAACGAATGCTCATCTCTATCGTTGAGTAACCTTGCGGCCGCGGCGACTAGTCTTGCCCAAAGACGCAGCGTGCGTGGAGGCGCTACCCGAATGCGTGTGGATGCACCCTCCTACCTCGTAAAGCGCCTGCAGCTACTATCACCGTGGGCCGCTGCTGGCGGGCAGGAAGCCGACAAAGCGGGGCGTTGCGAGCAGCGCCTGTGCGGTGGTGGTGTAATGGTGAGCATAGTTGCCTTCCAAGCAGTTGATCCGGGTTCGATTCCCGGCCACCGCAAGTGGCGCTGGTTTTTTCGTATGAGTATGTGAGCCGCGTGCTGTTAAATGACGGTTTTTTTCGTCGTAGCTCCACGCTGACCATCCTGTAGTATGTCCCGACTTGTCCCGACTTTGCTCGGCTGACGCGAAAGCTGACGCTTGGAATTCGCCCTTATCAAAAGGACAGGCACTATAAACGGCTGAGAGAGGCGAGGTGTGGAGAGGTACCAAACGACAGGCAATCTGCGAAATTTTCTGCTCGTTGTTCTTAAAGAAAAAACCGACGCAGTCGGTAGGACTCGAACCTACGCTCCCAGAGGGAATCTGATTTCTAGTCAGACGCCTTAACCACTCGGCCACGACTGCTCGTAACTGAAGTTTCCCTGGAATCGTGAAAAATCCAACCGGTCTGCGCAGAATGTTGACAGGAAACGAACTCCGTGCACTGATTACGGCAGGGTTACCATCGCTACGAGACGAGCCATTACGGAAACGTTAAAATCTTCGCCCGGACAGGGACTTGAACCCTGGACCCTTAGGTTAAAAGCCTAATGCTCTACCGACTGAGCTATCCGGGCTCACGCTCGTTGTGGATGGAGCGGCTGCAAGCAATGTAAATAACTGGAACGCGTGTGTAGGCGTACTACGGTAATTTCTGGCTTCTGGCGCAACTGGCGACTACACCGACTTCCCACTGACGCTGGTAGCAGCCCAACAGCGGACCAGAGCCTCTTCTCCCTTTATTCCGGTGCCGACAGTAATTGCATCATGTGCCTGTTTTCCCCGATTACGTTCGGTCGAAGCTTCGGAAGGTGGGCGACAAACGACAGTTCGAAGGCCAAAACGTGGAGCGTTGTGTGCGCAAAAACTTCCGTTCCGGTACCGGGAATCGAACCCGGGCCTCCTGGGTGAAAGCCAGGTATCCTAGCCACTAGACCACACCGGATTTGCTCGGTAAGCGTGAGGTTTTCTCCGTCTCCTCTCGTATTTCGTGCTGAATCTGGACTCAGTGCAGTTCTCCGTTTGCGAGCATATTTGCGCCTACAGACTGGCATGGCGCACAGCTCGAAATTGACTATTCATTATGTTACTCCTAACAAGGGAAGAGAAAGATCAAAGTTGTACGTTGTCATAATTGGAAATAAACATATTGACGCTGGGGCGTAGACTCCTTGTGGATAACGAACGACAATTAAGTTCGTTCCCTAGCAACAGCAACGCCGTTAATTCAGCCATGATGTACAGCAAAGTAAATGCCCCGGGTGAGGATCGAACTCACGACCTTAAGATTATGAGACTTACGCGCTACCTATTGCGCTACCGAGGCACGTTGCAAGTAACGTTACAGGAAACTTGGTAAGTCTCTCATATTAGAGATAGACAGTTTGCGCTTTCTCAAGAATCTGTTGTGTTGCTACACGTGCTTTCCCTACTTGCTAGATTAAACTGCTGCCGCAGCTTTTTCAACGGAACGCAGCACTGCCCGAGGTTACAGTACATCGCCCTTGCGGCACCAGAACACAGCGGCCTGTTGGGCCAGGCCGTCGTCAGAGTTCAGAAATAGCACGCGACCGTTCAAGTACGGTCTGTTGCGTGCTGCGTGTATGGTTCTTCTCACAGCGAATCCTGCTATACATTCCTGAGGCTGACGCAGCTCAGGCGAGGAATCGGCGCGGCAGCATTATAGCGAGAACAGCAGAACGATGCATCGGCCGGGAATCGAACCCGGGCCGTCCGCATGCTAAGCGAGCATTCACCAATTTTTTTTTTTGTTCTCATTTCTTTCGTTGCATTTGTTGGGGGCGGACGTCCGATGGCGCCCGTTCAAGTTCATCGTTGACTCGGTCTTTCATCACAGAGGGCAGATAACTCTCAGACCGAACACGCTGAGCTATCGTGCCAGCAAGCCTTAAGATTATGAGACTTACGCGCTGCCTACTGCACTACTGAGGCACATGCCATTGAACCACCGATGCTCGACAAGCTGCCCGTGCTTCCCGAGCACTTTTCTGCAGGGGAAAGTGGGATTGCCACCCAGCGACGTCGGATACAACCGAAAAAAGTGCTACACACGCGGAGTGCTCCACTACACTGCCTTAAAACGAATGCTCATCTCTATCGTTGAGTAACCTTGCGGCCGCGGCGACTAGTCTTGCCCAAAGACGCAGCGTGCGTGGAGGCGCTACCCGAATGCGTGTGGATGCACCCTCCTACCTCGTAAAGCGCCTGCAGCTACTATCACCGTGGGCCGCTGCTGGCGGGCAGGAAGCCGACAAAGCGGGGCGTTGCGAGCAGCGCCTGTGCGGTGGTGGTGTAATGGTGAGCATAGTTGCCTTCCAAGCAGTTGATCCGGGTTCGATTCCCGGCCACCGCAAGTGGCGCTGGTTTTTTCGTATGAGTATGTGAGCCGCGTGCTGTTAAATGACGGTTTTTTTCGTCGTAGCTCCACGCTGACCATCCTGTAGTATGTCCCGACTTGTCCCGACTTTGCTCGGCTGACGCGAAAGCTGACGCTTGGAATTCGCCCTTATCAAAAGGACAGGCACTATAAACGGCTGAGAGAGGCGAGGTGTGGAGAGGTACCAAACGACAGGCAATCTGCGAAATTTTCTGCTCGTTGTTCTTAAAGAAAAAACCGACGCAGTCGGTAGGACTCGAACCTACGCTCCCAGAGGGAATCTGATTTCTAGTCAGACGCCTTAACCACTCGGCCACGACTGCTCGTAACTGAAGTTTCCCTGGAATCGTGAAAAATCCAACCGGTCTGCGCAGAATGTTGACAGGAAACGAACTCCGTGCACTGATTACGGCAGGGTTACCATCGCTACGAGACGAGCCATTACGGAAACGTTAAAATCTTCGCCCGGACAGGGACTTGAACCCTGGACCCTTAGGTTAAAAGCCTAATGCTCTACCGACTGAGCTATCCGGGCTCACGCTCGTTGTGGATGGAGCGGCTGCAAGCAATGTAAATAACTGGAACGCGTGTGTAGGCGTACTACGGTAATTTCTGGCTTCTGGCGCAACTGGCGACTACACCGACTTCCCACTGACGCTGGTAGCAGCCCAACAGCGGACCAGAGCCTCTTCTCCCTTTATTCCGGTGCCGACAGTAATTGCATCATGTGCCTGTTTTCCCCGATTACGTTCGGTCGAAGCTTCGGAAGGTGGGCGACAAACGACAGGTTGGTTGGTTGGTTGGGTTAAAGATTAAAGGGACCAAACTACAAAGGTCATCGGTCCCTTATTTCATAAAAACACAGAGCACAGGGGAACTATCCACCAGTCAAGCGAAGCACTAAAAGAAAAACTCCAGGGGAAGAAAAGCCCCATGGTCCATTGTAAGACAACATGGAAAACACAGCACAGCAACAAAAACAACATAGAGAACAAAGGCAGATGGAATTAAAACTGCACAGCAGAGAACTGTGGCTGGCTGATCACGAAAATAATAGGATGAGCCAGCCACTCTGCAACACGTTAAAACCTCCAGCCTAAACGTTTAGGGCGGAGTCGAATCACAACACAAAACTAAGTAAAAGAGAGAACTCAAAAGAGGGTGATGTTAAAAAAAAATTTAAATGGACCTATAAAAGCCGCTTGCGCGAATAAAACTTAAAACCCGATCTGCCATAGAGACATTGTCACCTAAGAGAGATGATAAAGCACCCTGGAGAGTAAAAGTTCGCCTGAGGGCGGTTAAAAGAGGACAGTCCAACAATATATGGGCCACCGTCATAAGCACACCACAGCGACAATGAGGGGGGTCCTCTCGACGCAGCAGATGACCATGCGTCAGCCAAGAGTGACCAATGCGGAGTCTACAGAGAACCACAGAGTCCCTCCGAGAGGCCCGCATGGAGGAACCCCACACAGTCGTTGTCTCCTTTACACGCCGCAGCTTGTTGGGCACAGACAGGGTGCGCCATTCGTCGGCCCACATCCCAAAGACCCGACGGCGTAACACCGATCGGAGATCAGTGGCCGGGAGGCCGATCTCCAACGGCAGTTTGCGGGTGGCTTCTTTAGCTAACTTGTCGGCGTGTTCGTTGCCCGCTATCCCAACGTGTCCCGGGGTCCATATGAACACCACTGAACGGCCACGTTGTGCAAGAGCATGAACGGACTCCTGGATGGCAACAACAATGGGATGGCGTGTGTAGCACTGGTCAAGAGCCTGGAGACTACTGAGAGAGTCACTGCAAATGACAAAAGACTCGCCAGTGCTGGTACGAACACGCTCAAGGGCACGAAAAATAGCTGTTAGCTCTGCAGTGTAAACACTGCAGCCGTCCGGCAAGGAGCGTTGGTCGACATAGTCCGCATGAACATAAGCGTACCCCACACGGCCATCAACCATCGAGCCATCGGTATAGATAACCTCCGAGTCACGGGATTCGTCGAGGAGAGCAAGAAATTGGCGGCGCAAGACTGCAGGAGGAACTGAATCCTTTTGCCATTGGGAGAGGTCCAGCTGAAGCTGCGGCCGACGGATACACCAAGGTGGTGTATGTGGGCGGACCTGAAAAGCAGATGGAAGAGGCAAAGACTCGAGTTCACTAAGCAGGGACTGAACACGGATCCCAATTGCATGGCCTGATCGCGGCCGCCGGCGTGGAAGATGGACTGCCGCATCGGTGAAAAGGAGACGGTAGTTAGGGTGACGGGGAGAACAACGGACGTGGGCAGCATAGTTGGCTAAGAGTTGTTGACGCCAAATGTAGAGCGGAGGAACCCCAGCCTCAGCAAGTAGGCTATTAACAGGACTGGTGCGGAATGCTCCTGTCGCCTGTCGAACCCCACAGTGGTGAATGGGGTCCAGCAGTTGCAACGCTGAGTGCGACGCTGAGCCATACGCCACACTCCCATAATCCAGTCGGGACAGCACAAGGGCTTTGTAGAGCTGCAGCAGCGTGTTACGGTCGGCACCCCAAGTTGTGTTGCTGAGGCAGCGGAGGGCATTCAGATGCTGCCAGCACTGACGCTTGAGCTCACGAATATGTGGAAGCCAAGTAAGCCGGGCATCGAACAGCAATCCCAGAAAACGGTAAGTGTCAACAACCCTGAGCTTAGCATCCTGAAGATAAAGCTCAGGGTGGGGATGGACAGTGCGACGCCGACAAAAGTGCATAACACAAGTCTTCGCAGGAGAAAACTGAAACCCATGGGCTAGGGCCCACGCCTGTGCCTTGCGTATGGCTCCCTGCAACCGACGTTCTGCAACGCCAATGGTGGAGGAGCTGAAAAAGATGCAGAAATCGTCAGCATATAACGTGGGCGAGACAGAGGACCCTACTGCTGCTGCAAGGCCATTAATGGCCACAAGGAAAAGGGGCACGCTCAATACAGAGCCCTGTGGAACGCCGTTCTCCTGGATATGAAGGGAACTATGGGATGTGCCAATTAAAACGCGGAATGTCCGAACAGATAAAAAATTCTGAATAAAAATGGGGAGAGAGCCCCGGAGACCCCACCCGTGCAACGTGGCGAGAATATGGTGGCGCCACGTCGTGTCATATGCTCTGGAGAGGTCAAAAAAGACGGAGACGAGGTGTTGGCGCCTGGAAAAAGCAGTGCGGATTGCAGACTCAAGGAGGACCAAAGTATCGGCGGTGGAACGGCCCTGACGGAAGCCGCTCTGGCATGGAGCCAGGAGACCCCGAGACTCGAGCAGCCAACACAGCCGTCGACTCACCATGCGTTCCAGCAGCTTGCACAGAGTATTGGTTAAGCTAATGGGCCGATAACTATCCACAGTAAGCGGGTCCTTACCAGGCTTCAGCACTGGAATGATGGTACTTTCTCGCCATTGCGACGGAAAGACACCATCACCCCATAGGCGGTTGAAGATGGCAAGAACACATCGCTGACAGTCCGGGGACAGGTGTTTTAGCATCTGATTGTGGACGCCATCTGGCCCAGAGGCCGTATCGGGGCACTGTGCCAGGGCGCTCTGGAGTTCCCACAAACTAAATGGGGCGTTATACGCCTCAGGGTGGCGAGAAGCGAAAGAAAGCCGTTTGCCTTCCTCCCGGCGTTTGAGCGCGCGAAACGCAGGCGGGTAATTCCCCGACGCAGAGGCCTGGACATAGTGCTGAGCGAAATGCTCGGCGATTGCATCGGCATCGGTGGATACTGCCCCGTTGATGGTAAGCCCTGGGACACCTGTAGAGTACCGCAATCCAAAGATGCGCCGAATCTTCAGCCACACCTGGGAGGGGGAAGTACGGGAACCAATCTTGGAAACGTACCTCTCCCAACACTCCTGTTTCCGCCGTTTGATAAGCCTCCGTACCTGAGCACGGAGACGTTTGAATAAAATGAGGTTCTCCAAAGACGGGTGCCGCTTATGTCGCTGAAGAGCCCGCCGACGTTCTTTAATGGCGGCAGCGACCTCTGGAGACCACCAAGGCACCGACTTTCGCCGGGGGCACCCGAACGAACGAGGAATGGTACGTTCCGCAGCGGAAACAATCGCTGCAGTCAGTGTCTCAACCGCCACATCGATGGTACCATGGGGGAGAGAGTCAACAGTGGCAGCAGAGCAGAACGTGTCCCAGTTCGCCTTGCTAAATGCCCATCTAGGCGAGCGCGCAAAGGAGTGACGCTGTGGTAGTGAAAGGAAGATCGGAAAATGGTCACTACCACACAAGTCCTCATGGACTCTCCAGTGGACCGATGGTACAAGCCCTGGGCTGCACAACGACAGATCGATGGCCGAGAACGTGCCATGCGCCACACTGAAATGTGTGGCGGCGCCAGAGTTTAAGAGGCAGAGGTCGAGTTGGGAGATGAGATTCTCGACCTCCCTGCCTCGGCCAGTAACCTTCGTTCCACCCCACAGGGGATTGTGGGCGTTAAAATCCCCCAGGAGAAGAAAAGGCGTGGGGAGTTGGGCGACAAGCGCAGCCATTTCGGTCAGGGAGACTGTACCACCTGGAGGGAGATAGACACTGCAGACGGTTATGTCCTGGGTAGTCCTTACACGGACAGCCACAGCTTCCAATGATGTTTGAAGGGGCACAGGAGCACTATATACAGAGGTAAGGACATACACGCAGGCTCCACCTGACACACAATTGTAAGTGCTACGGTTGCAGTAATAGCCCCTGTATCCACGAAGAACAGGGGTCCGCATTGCCGGGAACCAGGTTTCTTGGAGGGCAATGCAGAAAGCAGGTGTCAGGCTTAGGAGCTGTCGTAGCTCAGGGAGATGGCTAAAATAACCGCCACAATTCCACTGGAGGATTGTACAAAGCGTGTCCGGTAGGGGCATGCAGGCACTGAAAAGGCAAATTACTTGGCAGGGTCACATGCTGCCACCGACTGAGCGACGGACGTCACTACGGCCATCGTTTCTGAGGAGACGGCGAGATCCAGGTCATCAGGGGACGCAAAGAGCTCGACCTCGTCCTCAGAGGCTGAGCTGACAGGGAGCGTTGGTGCGGGAACCACTGGGTCCTTATTCTTCTTGGAGAGCTTCCTTTTCTCTCTCTTGTCTTTGGGAGGAGGGTTGTCATGCTGGGAGGGCTTTCCTGACGCATCATCAGGAACAGAGGAAGAGCGTGAAGCCCTTCGACCAGCAGCTGGTGGCTTCTTCAGCCACTGGCTAGTGTCTTGTGAGACACTGGGGAAGTCCTCGGAAGGGACGCCCCCAAGGGATCCCTTCCGAACAAGTGAGGCCGGAGGAGGCTGTTGCGTCCCCGGCTGAGCAGCCGGAGGGAGCTGTCGCTTCCCCGGCTGAGGAGCCGGAGAGGGCTGTCGCCGCTCCGGCTGAGAGGTGGGGACCAACGTCCCCGGTTGGTTGGGGCGCACTGCTCCCAAACTCGGTGTTTTGGGAGCAGTGGAAGAGAGAGCGGCCTGTCCCAGCGGTGGGGCAGACGTTACCTGATTTCTCTGTGGGCCAACAGAGAAGGGAGTCTGTGCAGGAGCTGGTGGCGGCAGTGTGACAGTAGCATAACTCCGCAACATAGGTGTGGGGTTGAGTCGTTCTAATTTCTTCTTCGCCTCTTGGTAACTTAAACGGTCCAAGGTCGTAATTTCTTGTATCTTCCGCTCTCTTTGATAGACTGCACAGTCTGGTGAGCAGGGAGAATGATGCTCCCCACAGTTAACGCAGGTGGGAGGCGGAGCACATGGAGCATTAGGATGTGGAGGTCGTCCACAATCACGACACGTGGGGCTGGAAGTGCACCTGGAGGACATGTGTCCGAATTTCCAGCACTGGAAGCATCGCATAGGGGGCGGGACATAGGGCTTGACATCGCACCGGTATATCATGACCTTGACTTTCTCAGGCAAGCAGTCGCCCTCAAAGGCCAGGATGAAAGCACCGGTAGCGACCCTATTATCCTTTGGCCCCCTAAAGACACGACGGACAAAGTGTACACCTCGTCGTGCCAGGTTCTCACGTAGCTCGTCATCAGACTGTAGCAGAAGATCTTTATGAAAAATAATCCCCTGGACCAAATTTAACGACTTATGGGGAGTGACAGTAACGGGGATGTCACCAAGCTTCTCACAGGCGAGTAATGCCTGGGACTGCGCAGATGAAGCTGCTTGTATCAAAATGGCCCCGCTCCTCATTTTGGAAAGAGACGCCACTTCCCCAAACTTATCTTCGAGATTGTGCACGAAGAAAAGAGGCTTAGTCCCCAAAAACGAATCCCCATCAGTTCTGCTGCATACAAGGTATCGTGGCGAATACGGCTCCTGTCTGTCTGCAGCCCTACGTTCCTCCCATGGTGTGGCTAGGGAAGGGAACGACTTCGGGTTATATGTCACAGCGTTAAATTCCACCTTACCACGCTTAGAGACGTTGGCGGTCGGACGACCACCAGATTGAGATTTCACCCGCTTCATTGCGGGGCATCCGCCCCGATGCCACCCACTCCGACCAGGGGCTCTCCCCACGGGCGCCACCCAGCCACAGCAAAGGCCACCTGGCAGGATGGCCGTTGCCGGGAGTCCCGATGCCCCAGAGAGACGAGCATCTACTCCTTGGCTTACGTGGGGAGGAGTCAGCTCAGGCATCGGCAGTACGATCCCTGTGTTGTCAGGGGGCTACAACCTAGAGGGTACATGACGACCCCACCACAACGGGCTGGCTACCGTGCTGGATTTCGGGTGCCATGAGTAGTCCATAGTGATCGTGCGTGCTGGTGGTGACGCACTAAGGGCGGTACGTACACAATACATCAGGTGTCTATGCCCAAAATGAGGGATGGAGGGTGCATGCACGTCGCCAGGACGATCAAGAGTGCCAAGGTCGTAGGGCACAGAGGACTGATGGTGCACCACGTAAGGTGTCCTTCCCCAAAAGGCTCGTACTTCTGTGGAATTTGGAAAAATGGAGGTCAAACCCGAATGGGGACCATCACATTAAGGCCAAAACGTTTGAGACTCCTTTTAGTCGCCTCTTACGACAGGCAGGAATACCGCGGGCCTATTCTTACCCCCGAACCCGCAGGGGGAGACAAACGACAGTTCGAAGGCCAAAACGTGGAGCGTTGTGTGCGCAAAAACTTCCGTTCCGGTACCGGGAATCGAACCCGGGCCTCCTGGGTGAAAGCCAGGTATCCTAGCCACTAGACCACACCGGATTTGCTCGGTAAGCGTGAGGTTTTCTCCGTCTCCTCTCGTATTTCGTGCTGAATCTGGACTCAGTGCAGTTCTCCGTTTGCGAGCATATTTGCGCCTACAGACTGGCATGGCGCACAGCTCGAAATTGACTATTCATTATGTTACTCCTAACAAGGGAAGAGAAAGATCAAAGTTGTACGTTGTCATAATTGGAAATAAACATATTGACGCTGGGGCGTAGACTCCTTGTGGATAACGAACGACAATTAAGTTCGTTCCCTAGCAACAGCAACGCCGTTAATTCAGCCATGATGTACAGCAAAGTAAATGCCCCGGGTGAGGATCGAACTCACGACCTTAAGATTATGAGACTTACGCGCTACCTATTGCGCTACCGAGGCACGTTGCAAGTAACGTTACAGGAAACTTGGTAAGATAGACAGTTTGCGCTTTCTCAAGAATCTGTTGTGTTGCTACACGTGCTTTCCCTACTTGCTAGATTAAACTGCTGCCGCAGCTATTTCAACGGAACGCAGCACTGCCCGAGGTTACAGTACATCGCCCTTGCGGCACCTGAACACAGCGGCCTGTTGGGCCAGGCCGTCGTCAGAGTTCAGAAATAGCACGCGACCGTTCAAGTACGGTCTGTTGCGTGCTGCGTGTATGGTTCTTCTCACAGCGAATCCTGCTATACATTCCTGAGGCTGACGCAGCTCAGGCGAGGAATCGGCGCGGCAGCATTATAGCGAGAACAGCAGAACGATGCATCGGCCGGGAATCGAACCCGGGCCGTCCGCATGCTAAGCGAGCATTCACCAATTTTTTTTTTTTTGTTCTCATTTCTTTCGTTGCATTTGTTGGGGGCGGACGTCCGATGGCGCCCGTTCAAGTTCATCGTTGACTCGGTCTTTCATCACAGAGGGCAGATAACTCTCAGACCGAACACGCTGAGCTATCGTGCCAGCAAGCCTTAAGATTATGAGACTTACGCGCTGCCTACTGCACTACTGAGGCACATGCCATTGAACCACCGATGCTCGACAAGCTGCCCGTGCTTCCCGAGCACTTTTCTGCAGGGGAAAGTGGGATTGCCACCCAGCGACGTCGGATACAACCGAAAAAAGTGCTACACACGCGGAGTGCTCCACTACACTGCCTTAAAACGAATGCTCATCTCTATCGTTGAGTAACCTTGCGGCCGCGGCGACTAGTCTTGCCCAAAGACGCAGCGTGCGTGGAGGCGCTACCCGAATGCGTGTGGATGCACCCTCCTACCTCGTAAAGCGCCTGCAGCTACTATCACCGTGGGCCGCTGCTGGCGGGCAGGAAGCCGACAAAGCGGGGCGTTGCGAGCAGCGCCTGTGCGGTGGTGGTGTAATGGTGAGCATAGTTGCTTTCCAAGCAGTTGATCCGGGTTCGATTCCCGGCCACCGCAAGTGGCGCTGGTTTTTTCGTATGAGTATGTGAGCCGCGTGCTGTTAAATGACGGTTTTTTTCGTCGTAGCTCCACGCTGACCATCCTGTAGTATGTCCCGACTTGTCCCGACTTTGCTCGGCTGACGCGAAAGCTGACGCTTGGAATTCGCCCTTATCAAAAGGACAGGCACTATAAACGGCTGAGAGAGGCGAGGTGTGGAGAGGTACCAAACGACAGGCAATCTGCGAAATTTTCTGCTCGTTGTTCTTAAAGAAAAAACCGACGCAGTCGGTAGGACTCGAACCTACGCTCCCAGAGGGAATCTGATTTCTAGTCAGACGCCTTAACCACTCGGCCACGACTGCTCGTAACTGAAGTTTCCCTGGAATCGTGAAAAATCCAACCGGTCTGCGCAGAATGTTGACAGGAAACGAACTCCGTGCACTGATTACGGCAGGGTTACCATCGCTACGAGACGAGCCATTACGGAAACGTTAAAATCTTCGCCCGGACAGGGACTTGAACCCTGGACCCTTAGGTTAAAAGCCTAATGCTCTACCGACTGAGCTATCCGGGCTCACGCTCGTTGTGGATGGAGCGGCTGCAAGCAATGTAAATAACTGGAACGCGTGTGTAGGCGTACTACGGTAATTTCTGGCTTCTGGCGCAACTGGCGACTTCACCGACTTCCCACTGACGCTGGTAGCAGCCCAACAGCGGACCAGAGCCTCTTCTCCCTTTATTCCGGTGCCGACAGTAATTGCATCATGTGCCTGTTTTCCCCGATTACGTTCGGTCGAAGCTTCGGAAGGTGGGCGACAAACGACAGTTCGAAGGCCAAAACGTGGAGCGTTGTGTGCGCAAAAACTTCCGTTCCGGTACCGGGAATCGAACCCGGGCCTCCTGGGTGAAAACCAGGTATCCTAGCCACTACACCACACCGGATTTGCTCGGTAAGCGTGAGGTTTTCTCCGTCTCCTCTCGTATTTCGTGCTGAATCTGGACTCAGTGCAGTTCTCCGTTTGCGAGCATATTTGCGCCTACAGACTGGCATGGCGCACAGCTCGAAATTGACTATTCATTATGTTACTCCTAACAAGGGAAGAGAAAGATCAAAGTTGTACGTTGTCATAATTGGAAATAAACATATTGACGCTGGGGCGTAGACTCCTTGTGGATAACGAACGACAATTAAGTTCGTTCCCTAGCAACAGCAACGCCGTTAATTCAGCCATGATGTACAGCAAAGTAAATGCCCCGGGTGAGGATCGAACTCACGACCTTAAGATTATGAGACTTACGCGCTACCTATTGCGCTACCGAGGCACGTTGCAAGTAACGTTACAGGAAACTTGGTAAGATAGACAGTTTGCGCTTTCTCAAGAATCTGTTGTGTTGCTACACGTGCTTTCCCTACTTGCTAGATTAAACTGCTGCCGCAGCTATTTCAACGGAACGCAGCACTGCCCGAGGTTACAGTACATCGCCCTTGCGGCACCTGAACACAGCGGCCTGTTGGGCCAGGCCGTCGTCAGAGTTCAGAAATAGCACGCGACCGTTCAAGTACGGTCTGTTGCGTGCTGCGTGTATGGTTCTTCTCACAGCGAATCCTGCTATACATTCCTGAGGCTGACGCAGCTCAGGCGAGGAATCGGCGCGGCAGCATTATAGCGAGAACAGCAGAACGATGCATCGGCCGGGAATCGAACCCGGGCCGTCCGCATGCTAAGCGAGCATTCACCAATTTTTTTTTTTGTTCTCATTTCTTTCGTTGCATTTGTTGGGGGCGGACGTCCGATGGCGCCCGTTCAAGTTCATCGTTGACTCGGTCTTTCATCACAGAGGGCAGATAACTCTCAGACCGAACACGCTGAGCTATCGTGCCAGCAAGCCTTAAGATTATGAGACTTACGCGCTGCCTACTGCACTACTGAGGCACATGCCATTGAACCACCGATGCTCGACAAGCTGCCCGTGCTTCCCGAGCACTTTTCTGCAGGGGAAAGTGGGATTGCCACCCAGCGACGTCGGATACAACCGAAAAAAGTGCTACACACGCGGAGTGCTCCACTACACTGCCTTAAAACGAATGCTCATCTCTATCGTTGAGTAACCTTGCGGCCGCGGCGACTAGTCTTGCCCAAAGACGCAGCGTGCGTGGAGGCGCTACCCGAATGCGTGTGGATGCACCCTCCTACCTCGTAAAGCGCCTGCAGCTACTATCACCGTGGGCCGCTGGTGGCGGGCAGGAAGCCGACAAAGCGGGGCGTTGCGAGCAGCGCCTGTGCGGTGGTGGTGTAATGGTGAGCATAGTTGCTTTCCAAGCAGTTGATCCGGGTTCGATTCCCGGCCACCGCAAGTGGCGCTGGTTTTTTCGTATGAGTATGTGAGCCGCGTGCTGTTAAATGACGGTTTTTTTCGTCGTAGCTCCACGCTGACCATCCTGTAGTATGTCCCGACTTGTCCCGACTTTGCTCGGCTGACGCGAAAGCTGACGCTTGGAATTCGCCCTTATCAAAAGGACAGGCACTATAAACGGCTGAGAGAGGCGAGGTGTGGAGAGGTACCAAACGACAGGCAATCTGCGAAATTTTCTGCTCGTTGTTCTTAAAGAAAAAACCGACGCAGTCGGTAGGACTCGAACCTACGCTCCCAGAGGGAATCTGATTTCTAGTCAGACGCCTTAACCACTCGGCCACGACTGCTCGTAACTGAAGTTTCCCTGGAATCGTGAAAAATCCAACCGGTCTGCGCAGAATGTTGACAGGGTTACCATCGCTACGAGACGAGCCATTACGGAAACGTTAAAATCTTCGCCCGGACAGGGACTTGAACCCTGGACTCTTAGGTTAAAAGCCTAATGCTCTACCGACTGAGCTATCCGGGCTCACGCTCGTTGTGGATGGAGCGGCTGCAAGCAATGTAAATAACTGGAACGCGTGTGTAGGCGTACTACGGTAATTTCTGGCTTCTGGCGCAACTGGCGACTTCACCGACTTCCCACTGACGCTGGTAGCAGCCCAACAGCGGACCAGAGCCTCTTCTCCCTTTATTCCGGTGCCGACAGTAATTGCATCATGTGCCTGTTTTCCCCGATTACGTTCGGTCGAAGCTTCGGAAGGTGGGCGACAAACGACAGTTCGAAGGCCAAAACGTGGAGCGTTGTGTGCGCAAAAACTTCCGTTCCGGTACCGGGAATCGAACCCGGGCCTCCTGGGTGAAAGCCAGGTATCCTAGCCACTAGACCACACCGGATTTGCTCGGTAAGCGTGAGGTTTTCTCCGTCTCCTCTCGTATTTCGTGCTGAATCTGGACTCAGTGCAGTTCTCCGTTTGCGAGCATATTTGCGCCTACAGACTGGCATGGCGCACAGCTCGAAATTGACTATTCATTATGTTACTCCTAACAAGGGAAGAGAAAGATCAAAGTTGTACGTTGTCATAATTGGAAATAAACATATTGACGCTGGGGCGTAGACTCCTTGTGGATAACGAACGACAATTAAGTTCGTTCCCTAGCAACAGCAACGCCGTTAATTCAGCCATGATGTACAGCAAATTAAATGCCCCGGGTGAGGATCGAACTCACGACCTTAAGATTATGAGACTTACGCGCTACCTACTGCGCTACCGAGGCACGTTGCAAGTAACGTTACAGGAAACTTGGTAAGTCTCTCATATTAGAGATAGACAGTTTGCGCTTTCTCAAGAATCTGTTGTGTTGCTACACGTGCTTTCCCTACTTGCTAGATTAAACTGCTGCCGCAGCTATTTCAACGGAACGCAGCACTGCCCGAGGTTACAGTACATCGCCCTTGCGGCACCTGAACACAGCGGCCTGTTGGGCCAGGCCGTCGTCAGAGTTCAGAAATAGCACGCGACCGTTCAAGTACGGTCTGTTGCGTGCTGCGTGTATGGTTCTTCTCACAGCGAATCCTGCTATACATTCCTGAGGCTGACGCAGCTCAGGCGAGGAATCGGCGCGGCAGCATTATAGCGAGAACAGCAGAACGATGCATCGGCCGGGAATCGAACCCGGGCCGTCCGCATGCTAAGCGAGCATTCACCAATTTTTTTTTTTGTTCTCATTTCTTTCGTTGCATTTGTTGGGGGCGGACGTCCGATGGCGCCCGTTCAAGTTCATCGTTGACTCGGTCTTTCATCACAGAGGGCAGATAACTCTCAGACCGAACACGCTGAGCTATCGTGCCAGCAAGCCTTAAGATTATGAGACTTACGCGCTGCCTACTGCACTACTGAGGCACATGCCATTGAACCACCGATGCTCGACAAGCTGCCCGTGCTTCCCGAGCACTTTTCTGCAGGGGAAAGTGGGATTGCCACCCAGCGACGTCGGATACAACCGAAAAAAGTGCTACACACGCGGAGTGCTCCACTACACTGCCTTAAAACGAATGCTCATCTCTATCGTTGAGTAACCTTGCGGCCGCGGCGACTAGTCTTGCCCAAAGACGCAGCGTGCGTGGAGGCGCTACCCGAATGCGTGTGGATGCACCCTCCTACCTCGTAAAGCGCCTGCAGCTACTATCACCGTGGGCCGCTGCTGGCGGGCAGGAAGCCGACAAAGCGGGGCGTTGCGAGCAGCGCCTGTGCGGTGGTGGTGTAATGGTGAGCATAGTTGCCTTCCAAGCAGTTGATCCGGGTTCGATTCCCGGCCACCGCAAGTGGCGCTGGTTTTTTCGTATGAGTATGTGAGCCGCGTGCTGTTAAATGACGGTTTTTTTCGTCGTAGCTCCACGCTGACCATCCTGTAGTATGTCCCGACTTGTCCCGACTTTGCTCGGCTGACGCGAAAGCTGACGCTTGGAATTCGCCCTTATCAAAAGGACAGGCACTATAAACGGCTGAGAGAGGCGAGGTGTGGAGAGGTACCAAACGACAGGCAATCTGCGAAATTTTCTGCTCGTTGTTCTTAAAGAAAAAACCGACGCAGTCGGTAGGACTCGAACCTACGCTCCCAGAGGGAATCTGATTTCTAGTCAGACGCCTTAACCACTCGGCCACGACTGCTCGTAACTGAAGTTTCCCTGGAATCGTGAAAAATCCAACCGGTCTGCGCAGAATGTTGACAGGAAACGAACTCCGTGCACTGATTACGGCAGGGTTACCATCGCTACGAGACGAGCCATTACGGAAACGTTAAAATCTTCGCCCGGACAGGGACTTGAACCCTGGACTCTTAGGTTAAAAGCCTAATGCTCTACCGACTGAGCTATCCGGGCTCACGCTCGTTGTGGATGGAGCGGCTGCAAGCAATGTAAATAACTGGAACGCGTGTGTAGGCGTACTACGGTAATTTCTGGCTTCTGGCGCAACTGGCGACTTCACCGACTTCCCACTGACGCTGGTAGCAGCCCAACAGCGGACCAGAGCCTCTTCTCCCTTTATTCCGGTGCCGACAGTAATTGCATCATGTGCCTGTTTTCCCCGATTACGTTCGGTCGAAGCTTCGGAAGGTGGGCGACAAACGACAGTTCGAAGGCCAAAACGTGGAGCGTTGTGTGCGCAAAAACTTCCGTTCCGGTACCGGGAATCGAACCCGGGCCTCCTGGGTGAAAGCCAGGTATCCTAGCCACTAGACCACACCGGATTTGCTCGGTAAGCGTGAGGTTTTCTCCGTCTCCTCTCGTATTTCGTGCTGAATCTGGACTCAGTGCAGTTCTCCGTTTGCGAGCATATTTGCGCCTACAGACTGGCATGGCGCACAGCTCGAAATTGACTATTCATTATGTTACTCCTAACAAGGGAAGAGAAAGATCAAAGTTGTACGTTGTCATAATTGGAAATAAACATATTGACGCTGGGGCGTAGACTCCTTGTGGATAACGAACGACAATTAAGTTCGTTCCCTAGCAACAGCAACGCCGTTAATTCAGCCATGATGTACAGCAAATTAAATGCCCCGGGTGAGGATCGAACTCACGACCTTAAGATTATGAGACTTACGCGCTACCTACTGCGCTACCGAGGCACGTTGCAAGTAACGTTACAGGAAACTTGGTAAGTCTCTCATATTAGAGATAGACAGTTTGCGCTTTCTCAAGAATCTGTTGTGTTGCTACACGTGCTTTCCCTACTTGCTAGATTAAACTGCTGCCGCAGCTATTTCAACGGAACGCAGCACTGCCCGAGGTTACAGTACATCGCCCTTGCGGCACCTGAACACAGCGGCCTGTTGGGCCAGGCCGTCGTCAGAGTTCAGAAATAGCACGCGACCGTTCAAGTACGGTCTGTTGCGTGCTGCGTGTATGGTTCTTCTCACAGCGAATCCTGCTATACATTCCTGAGGCTGACGCAGCTCAGGCGAGGAATCGGCGCGGCAGCATTATAGCGAGAACAGCAGAACGATGCATCGGCCGGGAATCGAACCCGGGCCGTCCGCATGCTAAGCGAGCATTCACCAATTTTTTTTTTTGTTCTCATTTCTTTCGTTGCATTTGTTGGGGGCGGACGTCCGATGGCGCCCGTTCAAGTTCATCGTTGACTCGGTCTTTCATCACAGAGGGCAGATAACTCTCAGACCGAACACGCTGAGCTATCGTGCCAGCAAGCCTTAAGATTATGAGACTTACGCGCTGCCTACTGCACTACTGAGGCACATGCCATTGAACCACCGATGCTCGACAAGCTGCCCGTGCTTCCCGAGCACTTTTCTGCAGGGGAAAGTGGGATTGCCACCCAGCGACGTCGGATACAACCGAAAAAAGTGCTACACACGCGGAGTGCTCCACTACACTGCCTTAAAACGAATGCTCATCTCTATCGTTGAGTAACCTTGCGGCCGCGGCGACTAGTCTTGCCCAAAGACGCAGCGTGCGTGGAGGCGCTACCCGAATGCGTGTGGATGCACCCTCCTACCTCGTAAAGCGCCTGCAGCTACTATCACCGTGGGCCGCTGCTGGCGGGCAGGAAGCCGACAAAGCGGGGCGTTGCGAGCAGCGCCTGTGCGGTGGTGGTGTAATGGTGAGCATAGTTGCCTTCCAAGCAGTTGATCCGGGTTCGATTCCCGGCCACCGCAAGTGGCGCTGGTTTTTTCGTATGAGTATGTGAGCCGCGTGCTGTTAAATGACGGTTTTTTTCGTCGTAGCTCCACGCTGACCATCCTGTAGTATGTCCCGACTTGTCCCGACTTTGCTCAGCTGACGCGAAAGCTGACGCTTGGAATTCGCCCTTATCAAAAGGACAGGCACTATAAACGGCTGAGAGAGGCGAGGTGTGGAGAGGTACCAAACGACAGGCAATCTGCGAAATTTTCTGCTCGTTGTTCTTAAAGAAAAAACCGACGCAGTCGGTAGGACTCGAACCTACGCTCCCAGAGGGAATCTGATTTCTAGTCAGACGCCTTAACCACTCGGCCACGACTGCTCGTAACTGAAGTTTCCCTGGAATCGTGAAAAATCCAACCGGTCTGCGCAGAATGTTGACAGGAAACGAACTCCGTGCACTGATTACGGCAGGGTTACCATCGCTACGAGACGAGCCATTACGGAAACGTTAAAATCTTCGCCCGGACAGGGACTTGAACCCTGGACCCTTAGGTTAAAAGCCTAATGCTCTACCGACTGAGCTATCCGGGCTCACGCTCGTTGTGGATGGAGCGGCTGCAAGCAATGTAAATAACTGGAACGCGTGTGTAGGCGTACTACGGTAATTTCTGGCTTCTGGCGCAACTGGCGACTTCACCGACTTCCCACTGACGCTGGTAGCAGCCCAACAGCGGACCAGAGCCTCTTCTCCCTTTATTCCGGTGCCGACAGTAATTGCATCATGTGCCTGTTTTCCCCGATTACGTTCGGTCGAAGCTTCGGAAGGTGGGCGACAAACGACAGTTCGAAGGCCAAAACGTGGAGCGTTGTGTGCGCAAAAACTTCCGTTCCGGTACCGGGAATCGAACCCGGGCCTCCTGGGTGAAAGCCAGGTATCCTAGCCACTAGACCACACCGGATTTGCTCGGTAAGCGTGAGGTTTTCTCCGTCTCCTCTCGTATTTCGTGCTGAATCTGGACTCAGTGCAGTTCTCCGTTTGCGAGCATATTTGCGCCTACAGACTGGCATGGCGCACAGCTCGAAATTGACTATTCATTATGTTACTCCTAACAAGGGAAGAGAAAGATCAAAGTTGTACGTTGTCATAATTGGAAATAAACATATTGACGCTGGGGCGTAGACTCCTTGTGGATA
This sequence comes from Schistocerca serialis cubense, assembly GCF_023864345.2. NCBI lineage: Eukaryota > Metazoa > Arthropoda > Insecta > Orthoptera > Acrididae > Schistocerca > Schistocerca serialis. Next base: position 36,404,098 of record NC_064641.1, read on the forward strand.
ACGAACGACAATTAAGTTCGTTCCCTAGCAACAGCAACGCCGTTAATTCAGCCATGATGTACAGCAAATTAAATGCCCCGGGTGAGGATCGAACTCACGACCTTAAGATTATGAGACTTACGCGCTACCTACTGCGCTACCGAGGCACGTTGCAAGTAACGTTACAGGAAACTTGGTAAGTCTCTCATATTAGAGATAGACAGTTTGCGCTTTCTCAAGAATCTGTTGTGTTGCTACACGTGCTTTCCCTACTTGCTAGATTAAACTGCTGCCGCAGCTATTTCAACGGAACGCAGCACTGCCCGAGGTTACAGTACATCGCCCTTGCGGCACCTGAACACAGCGGCCTGTTGGGCCAGGCCGTCGTCAGAGTTCAGAAATAGCACGCGACCGTTCAAGTACGGTCTGTTGCGTGCTGCGTGTATGGTTCTTCTCACAGCGAATCCTGCTATACATTCCTGAGGCTGACGCAGCTCAGGCGAGGAATCGGCGCGGCAGCATTATAGCGAGAACAGCAGAACGATGCATCGGCCGGGAATCGAACCCGGGCCGTCCGCATGCTAAGCGAGCATTCACCAATTTTTTTTTTTGTTCTCATTTCTTTCGTTGCATTTGTTGGGGGCGGACGTCCGATGGCGCCCGTTCAAGTTCATCGTTGACTCGGTCTTTCATCACAGAGGGCAGATAACTCTCAGACCGAACACGCTGAGCTATCGTGCCAGCAAGCCTTAAGATTATGAGACTTACGCGCTGCCTACTGCACTACTGAGGCACATGCCATTGAACCACCGATGCTCGACAAGCTGCCCGTGCTTCCCGAGCACTTTTCTGCAGGGGAAAGTGGGATTGCCACCCAGCGACGTCGGATACAACCGAAAAAAGTGCTACACACGCGGAGTGCTCCACTACACTGCCTTAAAACGAATGCTCATCTCTATCGTTGAGTAACCTTGCGGCCGCGGCGACTAGTCTTGCCCAAAGACGCAGCGTGCGTGGAGGCGCTACCCGAATGCGTGTGGATGCACCCTCCTACCTCGTAAAGCGCCTGCAGCTACTATCACCGTGGGCCGCTGCTGGCGGGCAGGAAGCCGACAAAGCGGGGCGTTGCGAGCAGCGCCTGTGCGGTGGTGGTGTAATGGTGAGCATAGTTGCCTTCCAAGCAGTTGATCCGGGTTCGATTCCCGGCCACCGCAAGTGGCGCTGGTTTTTTCGTATGAGTATGTGAGCCGCGTGCTGTTAAATGACGGTTTTTTTCGTCGTAGCTCCACGCTGACCATCCTGTAGTATGTCCCGACTTGTCCCGACTTTGCTCAGCTGACGCGAAAGCTGACGCTTGGAATTCGCCCTTATCAAAAGGACAGGCACTATAAACGGCTGAGAGAGGCGAGGTGTGGAGAGGTACCAAACGACAGGCAATCTGCGAAATTTTCTGCTCGTTGTTCTTAAAGAAAAAACCGACGCAGTCGGTAGGACTCGAACCTACGCTCCCAGAGGGAATCTGATTTCTAGTCAGACGCCTTAACCACTCGGCCACGACTGCTCGTAACTGAAGTTTCCCTGGAATCGTGAAAAATCCAACCGGTCTGCGCAGAATGTTGACAGGAAACGAACTCCGTGCACTGATTACGGCAGGGTTACCATCGCTACGAGACGAGCCATTACGGAAACGTTAAAATCTTCGCCCGGACAGGGACTTGAACCCTGGACCCTTAGGTTAAAAGCCTAATGCTCTACCGACTGAGCTATCCGGGCTCACGCTCGTTGTGGATGGAGCGGCTGCAAGCAATGTAAATAACTGGAACGCGTGTGTAGGCGTACTACGGTAATTTCTGGCTTCTGGCGCAACTGGCGACTTCACCGACTTCCCACTGACGCTGGTAGCAGCCCAACAGCGGACCAGAGCCTCTTCTCCCTTTATTCCGGTGCCGACAGTAATTGCATCATGTGCCTGTTTTCCCCGATTACGTTCGGTCGAAGCTTCGGAAGGTGGGCGACAAACGACAGTTCGAAGGCCAAAACGTGGAGCGTTGTGTGCGCAAAAACTTCCGTTCCGGTACCGGGAATCGAACCCGGGCCTCCTGGGTGAAAGCCAGGTATCCTAGCCACTAGACCACACCGGATTTGCTCGGTAAGCGTGAGGTTTTCTCCGTCTCCTCTCGTATTTCGTGCTGAATCTGGACTCAGTGCAGTTCTCCGTTTGCGAGCATATTTGCGCCTACAGACTGGCATGGCGCACAGCTCGCAATTGACTATTCATTATGTTACTCCTAACAAGGGAAGAGAAAGATCAAAGTTGTACGTTGTCATAATTGGAAATAAACATATTGACGCTGGGGCGTAGACTCCTTGTGGATAACGAACGACAATTAAGTTCGTTCCCTAGCAACAGCAACGCCGTTAATTCAGCCATGATGTACAGCAAATTAAATGCCCCGGGTGAGGATCGAACTCACGACCTTAAGATTATGAGACTTACGCGCTACCTACTGCGCTACCGAGGCACGTTGCAAGTAACGTTACAGGAAACTTGGTAAGTCTCTCATATTAGAGATAGACAGTTTGCGCTTTCTCAAGAATCTGTTGTGTTGCTACACGTGCTTTCCCTACTTGCTAGATTAAACTGCTGCCGCAGCTATTTCAACGGAACGCAGCACTGCCCGAGGTTACAGTACATCGCCCTTGCGGCACCTGAACACAGCGGCCTGTTGGGCCAGGCCGTCGTCAGAGTTCAGAAATAGCACGCGACCGTTCAAGTACGGTCTGTTGCGTGCTGCGTGTATGGTTCTTCTCACAGCGAATCCTGCTATACATTCCTGAGGCTGACGCAGCTCAGGCGAGGAATCGGCGCGGCAGCATTATAGCGAGAACAGCAGAACGATGCATCGGCCGGGAATCGAACCCGGGCCGTCCGCATGCTAAGCGAGCATTCACCAATTTTTTTTTTGTTCTCGTTTCTTTCGTTGCATTTGTTGGGGGCGGACGTCCGATGGCGCCCGTTCAAGTTCATCGTTGACTCGGTCTTTCATCACAGAGGGCAGATAACTCTCAGACCGAACACGCTGAACTATCGTGCCAGCAAGCCTTAAGATTATGAGACTTACGCGCTGCCTACTGCACTACTGAGGCACATGCCATTGAACCACCGATGCTCGACAAGCTGCCCGTGCTTCCCGAGCACTTTTCTGCAGGGGAAAGTGGGATTGCCACCCAGCGACGTCGGATACAACCGAAAAAAGTGCTACACACGCGGAGTGCTCCACTACACTGCCTTAAAACGAATGCTCATCTCTATCGTTGAGTAACCTTGCGGCCGCGGCGACTAGTCTTGCCCAAAGACGCAGCGTGCGTGGAGGCGCTACCCGAATGCGTGTGGATGCACCCTCCTACCTCGTAAAGCGCCTGCAGCTACTATCACCGTGGGCCGCTGCTGGCGGGCAGGAAGCCGACAAAGCGGGGCGTTGCGAGCAGCGCCTGTGCGGTGGTGGTGTAATGGTGAGCATAGTTGCCTTCCAAGCAGTTAATCCGGGTTCGATTCCCGGCCACCGCAAGTGGCGCTGGTTTTTTCGTATGAGTATGTGAGCCGCGTGCTGTTAAATGACGGTTTTTTTCGTCGTAGCTCCACGCTGACCATCCTGTAGTATGTCCCGACTTGTCCCGACTTTGCTCGGCTGACGCGAAAGCTGACGCTTGGAATTCGCCCTTATCAAAAGGACAGGCACTATAAACGGCTGAGAGAGGCGAGGTGTGGAGAGGTACCAAACGACAGGCAATCTGCGAAATTTTCTGCTCGTTGTTCTTAAAGAAAAAACCGACGCAGTCGGTAGGACTCGAACCTACGCTCCCAGAGGGAATCTGATTTCTAGTCAGACGCCTTAACCACTCGGCCACGACTGCTCGTAACTGAAGTTTCCCTGGAATCGTGAAAAATCCAACCGGTCTGCGCAGAATGTTGACAGGAAACGAACTCCGTGCACTGATTACGGCAGGGTTACCATCGCTACGAGACGAGCCATTACGGAAACGTTAAAATCTTCGCCCGGACAGGGACTTGAACCCTGGACCCTTAGGTTAAAAGCCTAATGCTCTACCGACTGAGCTATCCGGGCTCACGCTCGTTGTGGATGGAGCGGCTGCAAGCAATGTAAATAACTGGAACGCGTGTGTAGGCGTACTACGGTAATTTCTGGCTTCTGGCGCAACTGGCGACTTCACCGACTTCCCACTGACGCTGGTAGCAGCCCAACAGCGGACCAGAGCCTCTTCTCCCTTTATTCCGGTGCCGACAGTAATTGCATCATGTGCCTGTTTTCCCCGATTACGTTCGGTCGAAGCTTCGGAAGGTGGGCGACAAACGACAGTTCGAAGGCCAAAACGTGGAGCGTTGTGTGCGCAAAAACTTCCGTTCCGGTACCGGGAATCGAACCCGGGCCTCCTGGGTGAAAGCCAGGTATCCTAGCCACTAGACCACACCGGATTTGCTCGGTAAGCGTGAGGTTTTCTCCGTCTCCTCTCGTATTTCGTGCTGAATCTGGACTCAGTGCAGTTCTCCGTTTGCGAGCATATTTGCGCCTACAGACTGGCATGGCGCACAGCTCGAAATTGACTATTCATTATGTTACTCCTAACAAGGGAAGAGAAAGATCAAAGTTGTACGTTGTCATAATTGGAAATAAACATATTGACGCTGGGGCGTAGACTCCTTGTGGATAACGAACGACAATTAAGTTCGTTCCCTAGCAACAGCAACGCCGTTAATTCAGCCATGATGTACAGCAAATTAAATGCCCCGGGTGAGGATCGAACTCACGACCTTAAGATTATGAGACTTACGCGCTACCTACTGCGCTACCGAGGCACGTTGCAAGTAACGTTACAGGAAACTTGGTAAGTCTCTCATATTAGAGATAGACAGTTTGCGCTTTCTCAAGAATCTGTTGTGTTGCTACACGTGCTTTCCCTACTTGCTAGATTAAACTGCTGCCGCAGCTATTTCAACGGAACGCAGCACTGCCCGAGGTTACAGTACATCGCCCTTGCGGCACCTGAACACAGCGGCCTGTTGGGCCAGGCCGTCGTCAGAGTTCAGAAATAGCACGCGACCGTTCAAGTACGGTCTGTTGCGTGCTGCGTGTATGGTTCTTCTCACAGCGAATCCTGCTATACATTCCTGAGGCTGACGCAGCTCAGGCGAGGAATCGGCGCGGCAGCATTATAGCGAGAACAGCAGAACGATGCATCGGCCGGGAATCGAACCCGGGCCGTCCGCATGCTAAGCGAGCATTCACCAATTTTTTTTTTTGTTCTCATTTCTTTCGTTGCATTTGTTGGGGGCGGACGTCCGATGGCGCCCGTTCAAGTTCATCGTTGACTCGGTCTTTCATCACAGAGGGCAGATAACTCTCAGACCGAACACGCTGAGCTATCGTGCCAGCAAGCCTTAAGATTATGAGACTTACGCGCTGCCTACTGCACTACTGAGGCACATGCCATTGAACCACCGATGCTCGACAAGCTGCCCGTGCTTCCCGAGCACTTTTCTGCAGGGGAAAGTGGGATTGCCACCCAGCGACGTCGGATACAACCGAAAAAAGTGCTACACACGCGGAGTGCTCCACTACACTGCCTTAAAACGAATGCTCATCTCTATCGTTGAGTAACCTTGCGGCCGCGGCGACTAGTCTTGCCCAAAGACGCAGCGTGCGTGGAGGCGCTACCCGAATGCGTGTGGATGCACCCTCCTACCTCGTAAAGCGCCTGCAGCTACTATCACCGTGGGCCGCTGCTGGCGGGCAGGAAGCCGACAAAGCGGGGCGTTGCGAGCAGCGCCTGTGCGGTGGTGGTGTAATGGTGAGCATAGTTGCCTTCCAAGCAGTTGATCCGGGTTCGATTCCCGGCCACCGCAAGTGGCGCTGGTTTTTTCGTATGAGTATGTGAGCCGCGTGCTGTTAAATGACGGTTTTTTTCGTCGTAGCTCCACGCTGACCATCCTGTAGTATGTCCCGACTTGTCCCGACTTTGCTCGGCTGACGCGAAAGCTGACGCTTGGAATTCGCCCTTATCAAAAGGACAGGCACTATAAACGGCTGAGAGAGGCGAGGTGTGGAGAGGTACCAAACGACAGGCAATCTGCGAAATTTTCTGCTCGTTGTTCTTAAAGAAAAAACCGACGCAGTCGGTAGGACTCGAACCTACGCTCCCAGAGGGAATCTGATTTCTAGTCAGACGCCTTAACCACTCGGCCACGACTGCTCGTAACTGAAGTTTCCCTGGAATCGTGAAAAATCCAACCGGTCTGCGCAGAATGTTGACAGGAAACGAACTCCGTGCACTGATTACGGCAGGGTTACCATCGCTACGAGACGAGCCATTACGGAAACGTTAAAATCTTCGCCCGGACAGGGACTTGAACCCTGGACCCTTAGGTTAAAAGCCTAATGCTCTACCGACTGAGCTATCCGGGCTCACGCTCGTTGTGGATGGAGCGGCTGCAAGCAATGTAAATAACTGGAACGCGTGTGTAGGCGTACTACGGTAATTTCTGGCTTCTGGCGCAACTGGCGACTTCACCGACTTCCCACTGACGCTGGTAGCAGCCCAACAGCGGACCAGAGCCTCTTCTCCCTTTATTCCGGTGCCGACAGTAATTGCATCATGTGCCTGTTTTCCCCGATTACGTTCGGTCGAAGCTTCGGAAGGTGGGCGACAAACGACAGTTCGAAGGCCAAAACGTGGAGCGTTGTGTGCGCAAAAACTTCCGTTCCGGTACCGGGAATCGAACCCGGGCCTCCTGGGTGAAAGCCAGGTATCCTAGCCACTAGACCACACCGGATTTGCTCGGTAAGCGTGAGGTTTTCTCCGTCTCCTCTCGTATTTCGTGCTGAATCTGGACTCAGTGCAGTTCTCCGTTTGCGAGCATATTTGCGCCTACAGACTGGCATGGCGCACAGCTCGCAATTGACTATTCATTATGTTACTCCTAACAAGGGAAGAGAAAGATCAAAGTTGTACGTTGTCATAATTGGAAATAAACATATTGACGCTGGGGCGTAGACTCCTTGTGGATAACGAACGACAATTAAGTTCGTTCCCTAGCAACAGCAACGCCGTTAATTCAGCCATGATGTACAGCAAATTAAATGCCCCGGGTGAGGATCGAACTCACGACCTTAAGATTATGAGACTTACGCGCTACCTACTGCGCTACCGAGGCACGTTGCAAGTAACGTTACAGGAAACTTGGTAAGTCTCTCATATTAGAGATAGACAGTTTGCGCTTTCTCAAGAATCTGTTGTGTTGCTACACGTGCTTTCCCTACTTGCTAGATTAAACTGCTGCCGCAGCTATTTCAACGGAACGCAGCACTGCCCGAGGTTACAGTACATCGCCCTTGCGGCACCTGAACACAGCGGCCTGTTGGGCCAGGCCGTCGTCAGAGTTCAGAAATAGCACGCGACCGTTCAAGTACGGTCTGTTGCGTGCTGCGTGTATGGTTCTTCTCACAGCGAATCCTGCTATACATTCCTGAGGCTGACGCGGCTCAGGCGAGGAATCGGCGCGGCAGCATTATAGCGAGAACAGCAGAACGATGCATCGGCCGGGAATCGAACCCGGGCCGTCCGCATGCTAAGCGAGCATTCACCAATTTTTTTTTTGTTCTCATTTCTTTCGTTGCATTTGTTGGGGGCGGACGTCCGATGGCGCCCGTTCAAGTTCATCGTTGACTCGGTCTTTCATCACAGAGGGCAGATAACTCTCAGACCGAACACGCTGAACTATCGTGCCAGCAAGCCTTAAGATTATGAGACTTACGCGCTGCCTACTGCACTACTGAGGCACATGCCATTGAACCACCGATGCTCGACAAGCTGCCCGTGCTTCCCGAGCACTTTTCTGCAGGGGAAAGTGGGATTGCCACCCAGCGACGTCGGATACAACCGAAAAAAGTGCTACACACGCGGAGTGCTCCACTACACTGCCTTAAAACGAATGCTCATCTCTATCGTTGAGTAACCTTGCGGCCGCGGCGACTAGTCTTGCCCAAAGACGCAGCGTGCGTGGAGGCGCTACCCGAATGCGTGTGGATGCACCCTCCTACCTCGTAAAGCGCCTGCAGCTACTATCACCGTGGGCCGCTGCTGGCGGGCAGGAAGCCGACAAAGCGGGGCGTTGCGAGCAGCGCCTGTGCGGTGGTGGTGTAATGGTGAGCATAGTTGCCTTCCAAGCAGTTAATCCGGGTTCGATTCCCGGCCACCGCAAGTGGCGCTGGTTTTTTCGTATGAGTATGTGAGCCGCGTGCTGTTAAATGACGGTTTTTTTCGTCGTAGCTCCACGCTGACCATCCTGTAGTATGTCCCGACTTGTCCCGACTTTGCTCGGCTGACGCGAAAGCTGACGCTTGGAATTCGCCCTTATCAAAAGGACAGGCACTATAAACGGCTGAGAGAGGCGAGGTGTGGAGAGGTACCAAACGACAGGCAATCTGCGAAATTTTCTGCTCGTTGTTCTTAAAGAAAAAACCGACGCAGTCGGTAGGACTCGAACCTACGCTCCCAGAGGGAATCTGATTTCTAGTCAGACGCCTTAACCACTCGGCCACGACTGCTCGTAACTGAGGTTTCCCTGGAATCGTGAAAAATCCAACCGGTCTGCGCAGAATGTTGACAGGAAGCGAACTCCGTGCACTGATTACGGCAGGGTTACCATCGCTACGAGACGAGCCATTACGGAAACGTTAAAATCTTCGCCCGGACAGGGACTTGAACCCTGGACCCTTAGGTTAAAAGCCTAATGCTCTACCGACTGAGCTATCCGGGCTCACGCTCGTTGTGGATGGAGCGGCTGCAAGCAATGTAAATAACTGGAACGCGTGTGTAGGCGTACTACGGTAATTTCTGGCTTCTGGCGCAACTGGCGACTTCACCGACTTCCCACTGACGCTGGTAGCAGCCCAACAGCGGACCAGAGCCTCTTCTCCCTTTATTCCGGTGCCGACAGTAATTGCATCATGTGCCTGTTTTCCCCGATTACGTTCGGTCGAAGCTTCGGAAGGTGGGCGACAAACGACAGTTCGAAGGCCAAAACGTGGAGCGTTGTGTGCGCAAAAACTTCCGTTCCGGTACCGGGAATCGAACCCGGGCCTCCTGGGTGAAAGCCAGGTATCCTAGCCACTAGACCACACCGGATTTGCTCGGTAAGCGTGAGGTTTTCTCCGTCTCCTCTCGTATTTCGTGCTGAATCTGGACTCAGTGCAGTTCTCCGTTTGCGAGCATATTTGCGCCTACAGACTGGCATGGCGCACAGCTCGCAATTGACTATTCATTATGTTACTCCTAACAAGGGAAGAGAAAGATCAAAGTTGTACGTTGTCATAATTGGAAATAAACATATTGACGCTGGGGCGTAGACTCCTTGTGGATAACGAACGACAATTAAGTTCGTTCCCTAGCAACAGCAACGCCGTTAATTCAGCCATGATGTACAGCAAATTAAATGCCCCGGGTGAGGATCGAACTCACGACCTTAAGATTATGAGACTTACGCGCTACCTACTGCGCTACCGAGGCACGTTGCAAGTAACGTTACAGGAAACTTGGTAAGTCTCTCATATTAGAGATAGACAGTTTGCGCTTTCTCAAGAATCTGTTGTGTTGCTACACGTGCTTTCCCTACTTGCTAGATTAAACTGCTGCCGCAGCTATTTCAACGGAACGCAGCACTGCCCGAGGTTACAGTACATCGCCCTTGCGGCACCTGAACACAGCGGCCTGTTGGGCCAGGCCGTCGTCAGAGTTCAGAAATAGCACGCGACCGTTCAAGTACGGTCTGTTGCGTGCTGCGTGTATGGTTCTTCTCACAGCGAATCCTGCTATACATTCCTGAGGCTGACGCGGCTCAGGCGAGGAATCGGCGCGGCAGCATTATAGCGAGAACAGCAGAACGATGCATCGGCCGGGAATCGAACCCGGGCCGTCCGCATGCTAAGCGAGCATTCACCAATTTTTTTTTTGTTCTCATTTCTTTCGTTGCATTTGTTGGGGGCGGACGTCCGATGGCGCCCGTTCAAGTTCATCGTTGACTCGGTCTTTCATCACAGAGGGCAGATAACTCTCAGACCGAACACGCTGAACTATCGTGCCAGCAAGCCTTAAGATTATGAGACTTACGCGCTGCCTACTGCACTACTGAGGCACATGCCATTGAACCACCGATGCTCGACAAGCTGCCCGTGCTTCCCGAGCACTTTTCTGCAGGGGAAAGTGGGATTGCCACCCAGCGACGTCGGATACAACCGAAAAAAGTGCTACACACGCGGAGTGCTCCACTACACTGCCTTAAAACGAATGCTCATCTCTATCGTTGAGTAACCTTGCGGCCGCGGCGACTAGTCTTGCCCAAAGACGCAGCGTGCGTGGAGGCGCTACCCGAATGCGTGTGGATGCACCCTCCTACCTCGTAAAGCGCCTGCAGCTACTATCACCGTGGGCCGCTGCTGGCGGGCAGGAAGCCGACAAAGCGGGGCGTTGCGAGCAGCGCCTGTGCGGTGGTGGTGTAATGGTGAGCATAGTTGCCTTCCAAGCAGTTAATCCGGGTTCGATTCCCGGCCACCGCAAGTGGCGCTGGTTTTTTCGTATGAGTATGTGAGCCGCGTGCTGTTAAATGACGGTTTTTTTCGTCGTAGCTCCACGCTGACCATCCTGTAGTATGTCCCGACTTGTCCCGACTTTGCTCGGCTGACGCGAAAGCTGACGCTTGGAATTCGCCCTTATCAAAAGGACAGGCACTATAAACGGCTGAGAGAGGCGAGGTGTGGAGAGGTACCAAACGACAGGCAATCTGCGAAATTTTCTGCTCGTTGTTCTTAAAGAAAAAACCGACGCAGTCGGTAGGACTCGAACCTACGCTCCCAGAGGGAATCTGATTTCTAGTCAGACGCCTTAACCACTCGGCCACGACTGCTCGTAACTGAGGTTTCCCTGGAATCGTGAAAAATCCAACCGGTCTGCGCAGAATGTTGACAGGAAGCGAACTCCGTGCACTGATTACGGCAGGGTTACCATCGCTACGAGACGAGCCATTACGGAAACGTTAAAATCTTCGCCCGGACAGGGACTTGAACCCTGGACCCTTAGGTTAAAAGCCTAATGCTCTACCGACTGAGCTATCCGGGCTCACGCTCGTTGTGGATGGAGCGGCTGCAAGCAATGTAAATAACTGGAACGCGTGTGTAGGCGTACTACGGTAATTTCTGGCTTCTGGCGCAACTGGCGACTTCACCGACTTCCCACTGACGCTGGTAGCAGCCCAACAGCGGACCAGAGCCTCTTCTCCCTTTATTCCGGTGCCGACAGTAATTGCATCATGTGCCTGTTTTCCCCGATTACGTTCGGTCGAAGCTTCGGAAGGTGGGCGACAAACGACAGTTCGAAGGCCAAAACGTGGAGCGTTGTGTGCGCAAAAACTTCCGTTCCGGTACCGGGAATCGAACCCGGGCCTCCTGGGTGAAAGCCAGGTATCCTAGCCACTAGACCACACCGGATTTGCTCGGTAAGCGTGAGGTTTTCTCCGTCTCCTCTCGTATTTCGTGCTGAATCTGGACTCAGTGCAGTTCTCCGTTTGCGAGCATATTTGCGCCTACAGACTGGCATGGCGCACAGCTCGAAATTGACTATTCATTATGTTACTCCTAACAAGGGAAGAGAAAGATCAAAGTTGTACGTTGTCATAATTGGAAATAAACATATTGACGCTGGGGCGTAGACTCCTTGTGGATAACGAACGACAATTAAGTTCGTTCCCTAGCAACAGCAACGCCGTTAATTCAGCCATGATGTACAGCAAATTAAATGCCCCGGGTGAGGATCGAACTCACGACCTTAAGATTATGAGACTTACGCGCTACCTACTGCGCTACCGAGGCACGTTGCAAGTAACGTTACAGGAAACTTGGTAAGTCTCTCATATTAGAGATAGACAGTTTGCGCTTTCTCAAGAATCTGTTGTGTTGCTACACGTGCTTTCCCTACTTGCTAGATTAAACTGCTGCCGCAGCTATTTCAACGGAACGCAGCACTGCCCGAGGTTACAGTACATCGCCCTTGCGGCACCTGAACACAGCGGCCTGTTGGGCCAGGCCGTCGTCAGAGTTCAGAAATAGCACGCGACCGTTCAAGTACGGTCTGTTGCGTGCTGCGTGTATGGTTCTTCTCACAGCGAATCCTGCTATACATTCCTGAGGCTGACGCGGCTCAGGCGAGGAATCGGCGCGGCAGCATTATAGCGAGAACAGCAGAACGATGCATCGGCCGGGAATCGAACCCGGGCCGTCCGCATGCTAAGCGAGCATTCACCAATTTTTTTTTTGTTCTCATTTCTTTCGTTGCATTTGTTGGGGGCGGACGTCCGATGGCGCCCGTTCAAGTTCATCGTTGACTCGGTCTTTCATCACAGAGGGCAGATAACTCTCAGACCGAACACGCTGAACTATCGTGCCAGCAAGCCTTAAGATTATGAGACTTACGCGCTGCCTACTGCACTACTGAGGCACATGCCATTGAACCACCGATGCTCGACAAGCTGCCCGTGCTTCCCGAGCACTTTTCTGCAGGGGAAAGTGGGATTGCCACCCAGCGACGTCGGATACAACCGAAAAAAGTGCTACACACGCGGAGTGCTCCACTACACTGCCTTAAAACGAATGCTCATCTCTATCGTTGAGTAACCTTGCGGCCGCGGCGACTAGTCTTGCCCAAAGACGCAGCGTGCGTGGAGGCGCTACCCGAATGCGTGTGGATGCACCCTCCTACCTCGTAAAGCGCCTGCAGCTACTATCACCGTGGGCCGCTGCTGGCGGGCAGGAAGCCGACAAAGCGGGGCGTTGCGAGCAGCGCCTGTGCGGTGGTGGTGTAATGGTGAGCATAGTTGCCTTCCAAGCAGTTAATCCGGGTTCGATTCCCGGCCACCGCAAGTGGCGCTGGTTTTTTCGTATGAGTATGTGAGCCGCGTGCTGTTAAATGACGGTTTTTTTCGTCGTAGCTCCACGCTGACCATCCTGTAGTATGTCCCGACTTGTCCCGACTTTGCTCGGCTGACGCGAAAGCTGACGCTTGGAATTCGCCCTTATCAAAAGGACAGGCACTATAAACGGCTGAGAGAGGCGAGGTGTGGAGAGGTACCAAACGACAGGCAATCTGCGAAATTTTCTGCTCGTTGTTCTTAAAGAAAAAACCGACGCAGTCGGTAGGACTCGAACCTACGCTCCCAGAGGGAATCTGATTTCTAGTCAGACGCCTTAACCACTCGGCCACGACTGCTCGTAACTGAGGTTTCCCTGGAATCGTGAAAAATCCAACCGGTCTGCGCAGAATGTTGACAGGAAGCGAACTCCGTGCACTGATTACGGCAGGGTTACCATCGCTACGAGACGAGCCATTACGGAAACGTTAAAATCTTCGCCCGGACAGGGACTTGAACCCTGGACCCTTAGGTTAAAAGCCTAATGCTCTACCGACTGAGCTATCCGGGCTCACGCTCGTTGTGGATGGAGCGGCTGCAAGCAATGTAAATAACTGGAACGCGTGTGTAGGCGTACTACGGTAATTTCTGGCTTCTGGCGCAACTGGCGACTTCACCGACTTCCCACTGACGCTGGTAGCAGCCCAACAGCGGACCAGAGCCTCTTCTCCCTTTATTCCGGTGCCGACAGTAATTGCATCATGTGCCTGTTTTCCCCGATTACGTTCGGTCGAAGCTTCGGAAGGTGGGCGACAAACGACAGTTCGAAGGCCAAAACGTGGAGCGTTGTGTGCGCAAAAACTTCCGTTCCGGTACCGGGAATCGAACCCGGGCCTCCTGGGTGAAAGCCAGGTATCCTAGCCACTAGACCACACCGGATTTGCTCGGTAAGCGTGAGGTTTTCTCCGTCTCCTCTCGTATTTCGTGCTGAATCTGGACTCAGTGCAGTTCTCCGTTTGCGAGCATATTTGCGCCTACAGACTGGCATGGCGCACAGCTCGAAATTGACTATTCATTATGTTACTCCTAACAAGGGAAGAGAAAGATCAAAGTTGTACGTTGTCATAATTGGAAATAAACATATTGACGCTGGGGCGTAGACTCCTTGTGGATAACGAACGACAATTAAGTTCGTTCCCTAGCAACAGCAACGCCGTTAATTCAGCCATGATGTACAGCAAATTAAATGCCCCGGGTGAGGATCGAACTCACGACCTTAAGATTATGAGACTTACGCGCTACCTACTGCGCTACCGAGGCACGTTGCAAGTAACGTTACAGGAAACTTGGTAAGTCTCTCATATTAGAGATAGACAGTTTGCGCTTTCTCAAGAATCTGTTGTGTTGCTACACGTGCTTTCCCTACTTGCTAGATTAAACTGCTGCCGCAGCTATTTCAACGGAACGCAGCACTGCCCGAGGTTACAGTACATCGCCCTTGCGGCACCTGAACACAGCGGCCTGTTGGGCCAGGCCGTCGTCAGAGTTCAGAAATAGCACGCGACCGTTCAAGTACGGTCTGTTGCGTGCTGCGTGTATGGTTCTTCTCACAGCGAATCCTGCTATACATTCCTGAGGCTGACGCAGCTCAGGCGAGGAATCGGCGCGGCAGCATTATAGCGAGAACAGCAGAACGATGCATCGGCCGGGAATCGAACCCGGGCCGTCCGCATGCTAAGCGAGCATTCACCAATTTTTTTTTTGTTCTCATTTCTTTCGTTGCATTTGTTGGGGGCGGACGTCCGATGGCGCCCGTTCAAGTTCATCGTTGACTCGGTCTTTCATCACAGAGGGCAGATAACTCTCAGACCGAACACGCTGAGCTATCGTGCCAGCAAGCCTTAAGATTATGAGACTTACGCGCTGCCTACTGCACTACTGAGGCACATGCCATTGAACCACCGATGCTCGACAAGCTGCCCGTGCTTCCCGAGCACTTTTCTGCAGGGGAAAGTGGGATTGCCACCCAGCGACGTCGGATACAACCGAAAAAAGTGCTACACACGCGGAGTGCTCCACTACACTGCCTTAAAACGAATGCTCATCTCTATCGTTGAGTAACCTTGCGGCCGCGGCGACTAGTCTTGCCCAAAGACGCAGCGTGCGTGGAGGCGCTACCCGAATGCGTGTGGATGCACCCTCCTACCTCGTAAAGCGCCTGCAGCTACTATCACCGTGGGCCGCTGCTGGCGGGCAGGAAGCCGACAAAGCGGGGCGTTGCGAGCAGCGCCTGTGCGGTGGTGGTGTAATGGTGAGCATAGTTGCCTTCCAAGCAGTTGATCCGGGTTCGATTCCCGGCCACCGCAAGTGGCGCTGGTTTTTTCGTATGAGTATGTGAGCCGCGTGCTGTTAAATGACGGTTTTTTTCGTCGTAGCTCCACGCTGACCATCCTGTAGTATGTCCCGACTTGTCCCGACTTTGCTCGGCTGACGCGAAAGCTGACGCTTGGAATTCGCCCTTATCAAAAGGACAGGCACTATAAACGGCTGAGAGAGGCGAGGTGTGGAGAGGTACCAAACGACAGGCAATCTGCGAAATTTTCTGCTCGTTGTTCTTAAAGAAAAAACCGACGCAGTCGGTAGGACTCGAACCTACGCTCCCAGAGGGAATCTGATTTCTAGTCAGACGCCTTAACCACTCGGCCACGACTGCTCGTAACTGAGGTTTCCCTGGAATCGTGAAAAATCCAACCGGTCTGCGCAGAATGTTGACAGGAAGCGAACTCCGTGCACTGATTACGGCAGGGTTACCATCGCTACGAGACGAGCCATTACGGAAACGTTAAAATCTTCGCCCGGACAGGGACTTGAACCCTGGACCCTTAGGTTAAAAGCCTAATGCTCTACCGACTGAGCTATCCGGGCTCACGCTCGTTGTGGATGGAGCGGCTGCAAGCAATGTAAATAACTGGAACGCGTGTGTAGGCGTACTACGGTAATTTCTGGCTTCTGGCGCAACTGGCGACTTCACCGACTTCCCACTGACGCTGGTAGCAGCCCAACAGCGGACCAGAGCCTCTTCTCCCTTTATTCCGGTGCCGACAGTAATTGCATCATGTGCCTGTTTTCCCCGATTACGTTCGGTCGAAGCTTCGGAAGGTGGGCGACAAACGACAGTTCGAAGGCCAAAACGTGGAGCGTTGTGTGCGCAAAAACTTCCGTTCCGGTACCGGGAATCGAACCCGGGCCTCCTGGGTGAAAGCCAGGTATCCTAGCCACTAGACCACACCGGATTTGCTCGGTAAGCGTGAGGTTTTCTCCGTCTCCTCTCGTATTTCGTGCTGAATCTGGACTCAGTGCAGTTCTCCGTTTGCGAGCATATTTGCGCCTACAGACTGGCATGGCGCACAGCTCGAAATTGACTATTCATTATGTTACTCCTAACAAGGGAAGAGAAAGATCAAAGTTGTACGTTGTCATAATTGGAAATAAACATATTGACGCTGGGGCGTAGACTCCTTGTGGATAACGAACGACAATTAAGTTCGTTCCCTAGCAACAGCAACGCCGTTAATTCAGCCATGATGTACAGCAAATTAAATGCCCCGGGTGAGGATCGAACTCACGACCTTAAGATTATGAGACTTACGCGCTACCTACTGCGCTACCGAGGCACGTTGCAAGTAACGTTACAGGAAACTTGGTAAGTCTCTCATATTAGAGATAGACAGTTTGCGCTTTCTCAAGAATCTGTTGTGTTGCTACACGTGCTTTCCCTACTTGCTAGATTAAACTGCTGCCGCAGCTATTTCAACGGAACGCAGCACTGCCCGAGGTTACAGTACATCGCCCTTGCGGCACCTGAACACAGCGGCCTGTTGGGCCAGGCCGTCGTCAGAGTTCAGAAATAGCACGCGACCGTTCAAGTACGGTCTGTTGCGTGCTGCGTGTATGGTTCTTCTCACAGCGAATCCTGCTATACATTCCTGAGGCTGACGCAGCTCAGGCGAGGAATCGGCGCGGCAGCATTATAGCGAGAACAGCAGAACGATGCATCGGCCGGGAATCGAACCCGGGCCGTCCGCATGCTAAGCGAGCATTCACCAATTTTTTTTTTGTTCTCATTTCTTTCGTTGCATTTGTTGGGGGCGGACGTCCGATGGCGCCCGTTCAAGTTCATCGTTGACTCGGTCTTTCATCACAGAGGGCAGATAACTCTCAGACCGAACACGCTGAGCTATCGTGCCAGCAAGCCTTAAGATTATGAGACTTACGCGCTGCCTACTGCACTACTGAGGCACATGCCATTGAACCACCGATGCTCGACAAGCTGCCCGTGCTTCCCGAGCACTTTTCTGCAGGGGAAAGTGGGATTGCCACCCAGCGACGTCGGATACAACCGAAAAAAGTGCTACACACGCGGAGTGCTCCACTACACTGCCTTAAAACGAATGCTCATCTCTATCGTTGAGTAACCTTGCGGCCGCGGCGACTAGTCTTGCCCAAAGACGCAGCGTGCGTGGAGGCGCTACCCGAATGCGTGTGGATGCACCCTCCTACCTCGTAAAGCGCCTGCAGCTACTATCACCGTGGGCCGCTGCTGGCGGGCAGGAAGCCGACAAAGCGGGGCGTTGCGAGCAGCGCCTGTGCGGTGGTGGTGTAATGGTGAGCATAGTTGCCTTCCAAGCAGTTGATCCGGGTTCGATTCCCGGCCACCGCAAGTGGCGCTGGTTTTTTCGTATGAGTATGTGAGCCGCGTGCTGTTAAATGACGGTTTTTTTCGTCGTAGCTCCACGCTGACCATCCTGTAGTATGTCCCGACTTGTCCCGACTTTGCTCGGCTGACGCGAAAGCTGACGCTTGGAATTCGCCCTTATCAAAAGGACAGGCACTATAAACGGCTGAGAGAGGCGAGGTGTGGAGAGGTACCAAACGACAGGCAATCTGCGAAATTTTCTGCTCGTTGTTCTTAAAGAAAAAACCGACGCAGTCGGTAGGACTCGAACCTACGCTCCCAGAGGGAATCTGATTTCTAGTCAGACGCCTTAACCACTCGGCCACGACTGCTCGTAACTGAAGTTTCCCTGGAATCGTGAAAAATCCAACCGGTCTGCGCAGAATGTTGACAGGAAACGAACTCCGTGCACTGATTACGGCAGGGTTACCATCGCTACGAGACGAGCCATTACGGAAACGTTAAAATCTTCGCCCGGACAGGGACTTGAACCCTGGACCCTTAGGTTAAAAGCCTAATGCTCTACCGACTGAGCTATCCGGGCTCACGCTCGTTGTGGATGGAGCGGCTGCAAGCAATGTAAATAACTGGAACGCGTGTGTAGGCGTACTACGGTAATTTCTGGCTTCTGGCGCAACTGGCGACTTCACCGACTTCCCACTGACGCTGGTAGCAGCCCAACAGCGGACCAGAGCCTCTTCTCCCTTTATTCCGGTGCCGACAGTAATTGCATCATGTGCCTGTTTTCCCCGATTACGTTCGGTCGAAGCTTCGGAAGGTGGGCGACAAACGACAGTTCGAAGGCCAAAACGTGGAGCGTTGTGTGCGCAAAAACTTCCGTTCCGGTACCGGGAATCGAACCCGGGCCTCCTGGGTGAAAGCCAGGTATCCTAGCCACTAGACCACACCGGATTTGCTCGGTAAGCGTGAGGTTTTCTCCGTCTCCTCTCGTATTTCGTGCTGAATCTGGACTCAGTGCAGTTCTCCGTTTGCGAGCATATTTGCGCCTACAGACTGGCATGGCGCACAGCTCGAAATTGACTATTCATTATGTTACTCCTAACAAGGGAAGAGAAAGATCAAAGTTGTACGTTGTCATAATTGGAAATAAACATATTGACGCTG
This sequence comes from Schistocerca serialis cubense, assembly GCF_023864345.2. Lineage (NCBI taxonomy): Eukaryota > Metazoa > Arthropoda > Insecta > Orthoptera > Acrididae > Schistocerca > Schistocerca serialis. The sequence continues at coordinate 36,422,910 of NC_064641.1, forward strand.
GGGCGTAGACTCCTTGTGGATAACGAACGACAATTAAGTTCGTTCCCTAGCAACAGCAACGCCGTTAATTCAGCCATGATGTACAGCAAATTAAATGCCCCGGGTGAGGATCGAACTCACGACCTTAAGATTATGAGACTTACGCGCTACCTACTGCGCTACCGAGGCACGTTGCAAGTAACGTTACAGGAAACTTGGTAAGTCTCTCATATTAGAGATAGACAGTTTGCGCTTTCTCAAGAATCTGTTGTGTTGCTACACGTGCTTTCCCTACTTGCTAGATTAAACTGCTGCCGCAGCTATTTCAACGGAACGCAGCACTGCCCGAGGTTACAGTACATCGCCCTTGCGGCACCTGAACACAGCGGCCTGTTGGGCCAGGCCGTCGTCAGAGTTCAGAAATAGCACGCGACCGTTCAAGTACGGTCTGTTGCGTGCTGCGTGTATGGTTCTTCTCACAGCGAATCCTGCTATACATTCCTGAGGCTGACGCAGCTCAGGCGAGGAATCGGCGCGGCAGCATTATAGCGAGAACAGCAGAACGATGCATCGGCCGGGAATCGAACCCGGGCCGTCCGCATGCTAAGCGAGCATTCACCAATTTTTTTTTTGTTCTCATTTCTTTCGTTGCATTTGTTGGGGGCGGACGTCCGATGGCGCCCGTTCAAGTTCATCGTTGACTCGGTCTTTCATCACAGAGGGCAGATAACTCTCAGACCGAACACGCTGAGCTATCGTGCCAGCAAGCCTTAAGATTATGAGACTTACGCGCTGCCTACTGCACTACTGAGGCACATGCCATTGAACCACCGATGCTCGACAAGCTGCCCGTGCTTCCCGAGCACTTTTCTGCAGGGGAAAGTGGGATTGCCACCCAGCGACGTCGGATACAACCGAAAAAAGTGCTACACACGCGGAGTGCTCCACTACACTGCCTTAAAACGAATGCTCATCTCTATCGTTGAGTAACCTTGCGGCCGCGGCGACTAGTCTTGCCCAAAGACGCAGCGTGCGTGGAGGCGCTACCCGAATGCGTGTGGATGCACCCTCCTACCTCGTAAAGCGCCTGCAGCTACTATCACCGTGGGCCGCTGCTGGCGGGCAGGAAGCCGACAAAGCGGGGCGTTGCGAGCAGCGCCTGTGCGGTGGTGGTGTAATGGTGAGCATAGTTGCCTTCCAAGCAGTTGATCCGGGTTCGATTCCCGGCCACCGCAAGTGGCGCTGGTTTTTTCGTATGAGTATGTGAGCCGCGTGCTGTTAAATGACGGTTTTTTTCGTCGTAGCTCCACGCTGACCATCCTGTAGTATGTCCCGACTTGTCCCGACTTTGCTCGGCTGACGCGAAAGCTGACGCTTGGAATTCGCCCTTATCAAAAGGACAGGCACTATAAACGGCTGAGAGAGGCGAGGTGTGGAGAGGTACCAAACGACAGGCAATCTGCGAAATTTTCTGCTCGTTGTTCTTAAAGAAAAAACCGACGCAGTCGGTAGGACTCGAACCTACGCTCCCAGAGGGAATCTGATTTCTAGTCAGACGCCTTAACCACTCGGCCACGACTGCTCGTAACTGAAGTTTCCCTGGAATCGTGAAAAATCCAACCGGTCTGCGCAGAATGTTGACAGGAAACGAACTCCGTGCACTGATTACGGCAGGGTTACCATCGCTACGAGACGAGCCATTACGGAAACGTTAAAATCTTCGCCCGGACAGGGACTTGAACCCTGGACCCTTAGGTTAAAAGCCTAATGCTCTACCGACTGAGCTATCCGGGCTCACGCTCGTTGTGGATGGAGCGGCTGCAAGCAATGTAAATAACTGGAACGCGTGTGTAGGCGTACTACGGTAATTTCTGGCTTCTGGCGCAACTGGCGACTTCACCGACTTCCCACTGACGCTGGTAGCAGCCCAACAGCGGACCAGAGCCTCTTCTCCCTTTATTCCGGTGCCGACAGTAATTGCATCATGTGCCTGTTTTCCCCGATTACGTTCGGTCGAAGCTTCGGAAGGTGGGCGACAAACGACAGTTCGAAGGCCAAAACGTGGAGCGTTGTGTGCGCAAAAACTTCCGTTCCGGTACCGGGAATCGAACCCGGGCCTCCTGGGTGAAAGCCAGGTATCCTAGCCACTAGACCACACCGGATTTGCTCGGTAAGCGTGAGGTTTTCTCCGTCTCCTCTCGTATTTCGTGCTGAATCTGGACTCAGTGCAGTTCTCCGTTTGCGAGCATATTTGCGCCTACAGACTGGCATGGCGCACAGCTCGAAATTGACTATTCATTATGTTACTCCTAACAAGGGAAGAGAAAGATCAAAGTTGTACGTTGTCATAATTGGAAATAAACATATTGACGCTGGGGCGTAGACTCCTTGTGGATAACGAACGACAATTAAGTTCGTTCCCTAGCAACAGCAACGCCGTTAATTCAGCCATGATGTACAGCAAATTAAATGCCCCGGGTGAGGATCGAACTCACGACCTTAAGATTATGAGACTTACGCGCTACCTACTGCGCTACCGAGGCACGTTGCAAGTAACGTTACAGGAAACTTGGTAAGTCTCTCATATTAGAGATAGACAGTTTGCGCTTTCTCAAGAATCTGTTGTGTTGCTACACGTGCTTTCCCTACTTGCTAGATTAAACTGCTGCCGCAGCTATTTCAACGGAACGCAGCACTGCCCGAGGTTACAGTACATCGCCCTTGCGGCACCTGAACACAGCGGCCTGTTGGGCCAGGCCGTCGTCAGAGTTCAGAAATAGCACGCGACCGTTCAAGTACGGTCTGTTGCGTGCTGCGTGTATGGTTCTTCTCACAGCGAATCCTGCTATACATTCCTGAGGCTGACGCAGCTCAGGCGAGGAATCGGCGCGGCAGCATTATAGCGAGAACAGCAGAACGATGCATCGGCCGGGAATCGAACCCGGGCCGTCCGCATGCTAAGCGAGCATTCACCAATTTTTTTTTTGTTCTCATTTCTTTCGTTGCATTTGTTGGGGGCGGACGTCCGATGGCGCCCGTTCAAGTTCATCGTTGACTCGGTCTTTCATCACAGAGGGCAGATAACTCTCAGACCGAACACGCTGAGCTATCGTGCCAGCAAGCCTTAAGATTATGAGACTTACGCGCTGCCTACTGCACTACTGAGGCACATGCCATTGAACCACCGATGCTCGACAAGCTGCCCGTGCTTCCCGAGCACTTTTCTGCAGGGGAAAGTGGGATTGCCACCCAGCGACGTCGGATACAACCGAAAAAAGTGCTACACACGCGGAGTGCTCCACTACACTGCCTTAAAACGAATGCTCATCTCTATCGTTGAGTAACCTTGCGGCCGCGGCGACTAGTCTTGCCCAAAGACGCAGCGTGCGTGGAGGCGCTACCCGAATGCGTGTGGATGCACCCTCCTACCTCGTAAAGCGCCTGCAGCTACTATCACCGTGGGCCGCTGCTGGCGGGCAGGAAGCCGACAAAGCGGGGCGTTGCGAGCAGCGCCTGTGCGGTGGTGGTGTAATGGTGAGCATAGTTGCCTTCCAAGCAGTTGATCCGGGTTCGATTCCCGGCCACCGCAAGTGGCGCTGGTTTTTTCGTATGAGTATGTGAGCCGCGTGCTGTTAAATGACGGTTTTTTTCGTCGTAGCTCCACGCTGACCATCCTGTAGTATGTCCCGACTTGTCCCGACTTTGCTCGGCTGACGCGAAAGCTGACGCTTGGAATTCGCCCTTATCAAAAGGACAGGCACTATAAACGGCTGAGAGAGGCGAGGTGTGGAGAGGTACCAAACGACAGGCAATCTGCGAAATTTTCTGCTCGTTGTTCTTAAAGAAAAAACCGACGCAGTCGGTAGGACTCGAACCTACGCTCCCAGAGGGAATCTGATTTCTAGTCAGACGCCTTAACCACTCGGCCACGACTGCTCGTAACTGAAGTTTCCCTGGAATCGTGAAAAATCCAACCGGTCTGCGCAGAATGTTGACAGGAAACGAACTCCGTGCACTGATTACGGCAGGGTTACCATCGCTACGAGACGAGCCATTACGGAAACGTTAAAATCTTCGCCCGGACAGGGACTTGAACCCTGGACCCTTAGGTTAAAAGCCTAATGCTCTACCGACTGAGCTATCCGGGCTCACGCTCGTTGTGGATGGAGCGGCTGCAAGCAATGTAAATAACTGGAACGCGTGTGTAGGCGTACTACGGTAATTTCTGGCTTCTGGCGCAACTGGCGACTTCACCGACTTCCCACTGACGCTGGTAGCAGCCCAACAGCGGACCAGAGCCTCTTCTCCCTTTATTCCGGTGCCGACAGTAATTGCATCATGTGCCTGTTTTCCCCGATTACGTTCGGTCGAAGCTTCGGAAGGTGGGCGACAAACGACAGTTCGAAGGCCAAAACGTGGAGCGTTGTGTGCGCAAAAACTTCCGTTCCGGTACCGGGAATCGAACCCGGGCCTCCTGGGTGAAAGCCAGGTATCCTAGCCACTAGACCACACCGGATTTGCTCGGTAAGCGTGAGGTTTTCTCCGTCTCCTCTCGTATTTCGTGCTGAATCTGGACTCAGTGCAGTTCTCCGTTTGCGAGCATATTTGCGCCTACAGACTGGCATGGCGCACAGCTCGAAATTGACTATTCATTATGTTACTCCTAACAAGGGAAGAGAAAGATCAAAGTTGTACGTTGTCATAATTGGAAATAAACATATTGACGCTGGGGCGTAGACTCCTTGTGGATAACGAACGACAATTAAGTTCGTTCCCTAGCAACAGCAACGCCGTTAATTCAGCCATGATGTACAGCAAATTAAATGCCCCGGGTGAGGATCGAACTCACGACCTTAAGATTATGAGACTTACGCGCTACCTACTGCACTACCGAGGCACGTTGCAAGTAACGTTACAGGAAACTTGGTAAGTCTCTCATATTAGAGATAGACAGTTTGCGCTTTCTCAAGAATCTGTTGTGTTGCTACACGTGCTTTCCCTACTTGCTAGATTAAACTGCTGCCGCAGCTATTTCAACGGAACGCAGCACTGCCCGAGGTTACAGTACATCGCCCTTGCGGCACCTGAACACAGCGGCCTGTTGGGCCAGGCCGTCGTCAGAGTTCAGAAATAGCACGCGACCGTTCAAGTACGGTCTGTTGCGTGCTGCGTGTATGGTTCTTCTCACAGCGAATCCTGCTATACATTCCTGAGGCTGACGCAGCTCAGGCGAGGAATCGGCGCGGCAGCATTATAGCGAGAACAGCAGAACGATGCATCGGCCGGGAATCGAACCCGGGCCGTCCGCATGCTAAGCGAGCATTCACCAATTTTTTTTTTGTTCTCATTTCTTTCGTTGCATTTGTTGGGGGCGGACGTCCGATGGCGCCCGTTCAAGTTCATCGTTGACTCGGTCTTTCATCACAGAGGGCAGATAACTCTCAGACCGAACACGCTGAGCTATCGTGCCAGCAAGCCTTAAGATTATGAGACTTACGCGCTGCCTACTGCACTACTGAGGCACATGCCATTGAACCACCGATGCTCGACAAGCTGCCCGTGCTTCCCGAGCACTTTTCTGCAGGGGAAAGTGGGATTGCCACCCAGCGACGTCGGATACAACCGAAAAAAGTGCTACACACGCGGAGTGCTCCACTACACTGCCTTAAAACGAATGCTCATCTCTATCGTTGAGTAACCTTGCGGCCGCGGCGACTAGTCTTGCCCAAAGACGCAGCGTGCGTGGAGGCGCTACCCGAATGCGTGTGGATGCACCCTCCTACCTCGTAAAGCGCCTGCAGCTACTATCACCGTGGGCCGCTGCTGGCGGGCAGGAAGCCGACAAAGCGGGGCGTTGCGAGCAGCGCCTGTGCGGTGGTGGTGTAATGGTGAGCATAGTTGCCTTCCAAGCAGTTGATCCGGGTTCGATTCCCGGCCACCGCAAGTGGCGCTGGTTTTTTCGTATGAGTATGTGAGCCGCGTGCTGTTAAATGACGGTTTTTTTCGTCGTAGCTCCACGCTGACCATCCTGTAGTATGTCCCGACTTGTCCCGACTTTGCTCGGCTGACGCGAAAGCTGACGCTTGGAATTCGCCCTTATCAAAAGGACAGGCACTATAAACGGCTGAGAGAGGCGAGGTGTGGAGAGGTACCAAACGACAGGCAATCTGCGAAATTTTCTGCTCGTTGTTCTTAAAGAAAAAACCGACGCAGTCGGTAGGACTCGAACCTACGCTCCCAGAGGGAATCTGATTTCTAGTCAGACGCCTTAACCACTCGGCCACGACTGCTCGTAACTGAAGTTTCCCTGGAATCGTGAAAAATCCAACCGGTCTGCGCAGAATGTTGACAGGAAACGAACTCCGTGCACTGATTACGGCAGGGTTACCATCGCTACGAGACGAGCCATTACGGAAACGTTAAAATCTTCGCCCGGACAGGGACTTGAACCCTGGACCCTTAGGTTAAAAGCCTAATGCTCTACCGACTGAGCTATCCGGGCTCACGCTCGTTGTGGATGGAGCGGCTGCAAGCAATGTAAATAACTGGAACGCGTGTGTAGGCGTACTACGGTAATTTCTGGCTTCTGGCGCAACTGGCGACTTCACCGACTTCCCACTGACGCTGGTAGCAGCCCAACAGCGGACCAGAGCCTCTTCTCCCTTTATTCCGGTGCCGACAGTAATTGCATCATGTGCCTGTTTTCCCCGATTACGTTCGGTCGAAGCTACGGAAGGTGGGCGACAAACGACAGTTCGAAGGCCAAAACGTGGAGCGTTGTGTGCGCAAAAACTTCCGTTCCGGTACCGGGAATCGAACCCGGGCCTCCTGGGTGAAAGCCAGGTATCCTAGCCACTAGACCACACCGGATTTGCTCGGTAAGCGTGAGGTTTTCTCCGTCTCCTCTCGTATTTCGTGCTGAATCTGGACTCAGTGCAGTTCTCCGTTTGCGAGCATATTTGCGCCTACAGACTGGCATGGCGCACAGCTCGAAATTGACTATTCATTATGTTACTCCTAACAAGGGAAGAGAAAGATCAAAGTTGTACGTTGTCATAATTGGAAATAAACATATTGACGCTGGGGCGTAGACTCCTTGTGGATAACGAACGACAATTAAGTTCGTTCCCTAGCAACAGCAACGCCGTTAATTCAGCCATGATGTACAGCAAATTAAATGCCCCGGGTGAGGATCGAACTCACGACCTTAAGATTATGAGACTTACGCGCTACCTACTGCGCTACCGAGGCACGTTGCAAGTAACGTTACAGGAAACTTGGTAAGTCTCTCATATTAGAGATAGACAGTTTGCGCTTTCTCAAGAATCTGTTGTGTTGCTACACGTGCTTTCCCTACTTCCTAGATTAAACTGCTGCCGCAGCTATTTCAACGGAACGCAGCACTGCCCGAGGTTACAGTACATCGCCCTTGCGGCACCTGAACACAGCGGCCTGTTGGGCCAGGCCGTCGTCAGAGTTCAGAAACAGCACGCGACCGTTCAAGTACGGTCTGTTGCGTGCTGCGTGTATGGTTCTTCTCACAGCGAATCCTGCTATACATTCCTGAGGCTGACGCAGCTCAGGCGAGGAATCGGCGCGGCAGCATTATAGCGAGAACAGCAGAACGATGCATCGGCCGGGAATCGAACCCGGGCCGTCCGCATGCTAAGCGAGCATTCACCAATTTTTTTTTTTGTTCTCATTTCTTTCGTTGCATTTGTTGGGGGCGGACGTCCGATGGCGCCCGTTCAAGTTCATCGTTGACTCGGTCTTTCATCACAGAGGGCAGATAACTCTCAGACCGAACACGCTGAGCTATCGTGCCAGCAAGCCTTAAGATTATGAGACTTACGCGCTGCCTACTGCACTACTGAGGCACATGCCATTGAACCACCGATGCTCGACAAGCTGCCCGTGCTTCCCGAGCACTTTTCTGCAGGGGAAAGTGGGATTGCCACCCAGCGACGTCGGATACAACCGAAAAAAGTGCTACACACGCGGAGTGCTCCACTACACTGCCTTAAAACGAATGCTCATCTCTATCGTTGAGTAACCTTGCGGCCGCGGCGACTAGTCTTGCCCAAAGACGCAGCGTGCGTGGAGGCGCTACCCGAATGCGTGTGGATGCACCCTCCTACCTCGTAAAGCGCCTGCAGCTACTATCACCGTGGGCCGCTGCTGGCGGGCAGGAAGCCGACAAAGCGGGGCGTTGCGAGCAGCGCCTGTGCGGTGGTGGTGTAATGGTGAGCATAGTTGCCTTCCAAGCAGTTGATCCGGGTTCATGGTATGGCCGTTGGCGTCCTTATAATGTGGCCGCACGGCGGAGGAAGCCTTCGCCCCTTCTCCCAACACACGCAATCGCCGTTTTCCGTGGCACATTTGACGCAAAGCACGTCCTTCCACCGCCACGTGGGTGACACGCACAACACAGCTGCTCGTTGCACCGCCTGTCATTCGTTTGGTGCGTGCCGCCTCCGACACTCGCGGGAGACGCACCTTGTTCTTGTTATCCGGCGCAGGGCCGGGCGTCGGGGGTGACTGCGCGGGGTGTGGCAGTGTCCTGCTGGACCGGCGGAAGCTTTCTCACCTGGCTGACACGCGCCGCGCTTCCAGATATTTGCGTAATTTGCGCGTTGCATCCTCGCCTGTCGTGTCCCCTCCCCTTCCGTCCCGACTTGTCCCGACTTTGCTCGACTGCCGCTCGCTGCCGCTCGGGTCGCGCTCCATATGACCGCACAAGCACGAGAAACATCTGCGAGATGGGCGCGGGCCGAACCGGCGTGTCCGAGACGCCGTGTGCGGCCGTTCGGAGCTACTAGAGTAGAGCAGCGCTGCGCTGCGCTGGAAAGGTGCGAAAACACGGACAGAGGACACAGGAGGTTCAACAAAGCATCCATCTCCTCTAGAGGCGAAAGAGAAATTTTTGTTTACAAATTTGCAGATGTGCACTGCTACAAAACAATATGCCCTGACGTATTTCACAACATTTCTGTCGTTTCATACTGTTTCGTTATTTGCAGACACACTTTGCTAATCTTCCTTGGCACACTCTTCTTCAAACGGAGTTCCTTAATATCGCATCTTACGATAGTTTAAAATCAGTATGGAAGCATCTTTGTCACACGAGAAAGCTGGCAGGGGTAGCGACAAAAGAGCAAAAAATGAAGACAGCCAGAGTTCCCAGGCGGTCGCCGATCCGAATACTAACGTTGTTGCTTATCTTCGGTGATCGGACGAGAACGGCTGTTTTTTTTTTTTTTTTTTTTTAATTTATCTATTTAGTTAGTTTTTCGAATTTAGCACTGCTACAAAACAGTTGGCTCTGACGCATTTCAAGGACACATCTGTCGATTCGTAGTGTTTCGTTATTTCCAACGACTTCCTAGCACTCTTCCTCCGCGCATTCTTGCTCAAACTGAGTTCATTACTGCAATTTCGTGTCTTACGTTTAGTACAGTACTTTAAAATGCTTGTGGAAGCATCTTTGTCACACCTGAAAGTTAGTATGAAAAAGAGGGCTGGCAGGTGTAGCGACCCAAAAATTAAAAAATGACATAGAGCCAACAGCACCCGGTGTTCCCAGGCGGTCACCCATCCAAGTACTAACCGGGCCCGATGTTGCTTAACTTCGGTGATCGGACGAGAACCGGTGTATTCAACATGGTATGGCCGTTGGCGTCCTTATAATGTGGCCGCACGGCGGAGGAAGCCTTCGCCCCTTCTCCCAACACACGCAATCGCCGTTTTCCGTGGCACATTTGACGCAAAGCACGTCCTTCCACCGCCACGTGGGTGACACGCACAACACAGCTGCTCGTTGCACCGCCTGTCATTCGTTTGGTGCGTGCCGCCTCCGACACTCGCGGGAGACGCACCTTGTTCTTGTTATCCGGCGCAGGGCCGGGCGTCGGGGGTGACTGCGCGGGGTGTGGCAGTGTCCTGCTGGACCGGCGGAAGCTTTCTCACCTGGCTGACACGCGCCGCGCTTCCAGATATTTGCGTAATTTGCGCGTTGCATCCTCGCCTGTCGTGTCCCCTCCCCTTCCGTCCCGACTTGTCCCGACTTTGCTCGACTGCCGCTCGCTGCCGCTCGGGTCGCGCTCCATATGACCGCACAAGCACGAGAAACATCTGCGAGATGGGCGCGGGCCGAACCGGCGTGTCCGAGACGCCGTGTGCGGCCGTTCGGAGCTACTAGAGTAGAGCAGCGCTGCGCTGCGCTGGAAAGGTGCGAAAACACGGACAGAGGACACAGGAGGTTCAACAAAGCATCCATCTCCTCTAGAGGCGAAAGAGAAATTTTTGTTTACAAATTTGCAGATGTGCACTGCTACAAAACAATATGCCCTGACGTATTTCACAACATTTCTGTCGTTTCATACTGTTTCGTTATTTGCAGACACACTTTGCTAATCTTCCTTGGCACACTCTTCTTCAAACGGAGTTCCTTAATATCGCATCTTACGATAGTTTAAAATCAGTATGGAAGCATCTTTGTCACACGAGAAAGCTGGCAGGGGTAGCGACAAAAGAGCAAAAAATGAAGACAGCCAGAGTTCCCAGGCGGTCGCCGATCCGAATACTAACGTTGTTGCTTATCTTCGGTGATCGGACGAGAACGGCTGTTTTTTTTTTTTTTTTTTTTTAATTTATCTATTTAGTTAGTTTTTCGAATTTAGCACTGCTACAAAACAGTTGGCTCTGACGCATTTCAAGGACACATCTGTCGATTCGTAGTGTTTCGTTATTTCCAACGACTTCCTAGCACTCTTCCTCCGCGCATTCTTGCTCAAACTGAGTTCATTACTGCAATTTCGTGTCTTACGTTTAGTACAGTACTTTAAAATGCTTGTGGAAGCATCTTTGTCACACCTGAAAGTTAGTATGAAAAAGAGGGCTGGCAGGTGTAGCGACCCAAAAATTAAAAAATGACATAGAGCCAACAGCACCCGGTGTTCCCAGGCGGTCACCCATCCAAGTACTAACCGGGCCCGATGTTGCTTAACTTCGGTGATCGGACGAGAACCGGTGTATTCAACATGGTATGGCCGTTGGCGTCCTTATAATGTGGCCGCACGGCGGAGGAAGCCTTCGCCCCTTCTCCCAACACACGCAATCGCCGTTTTCCGTGGCACATTTGACGCAAAGCACGTCCTTCCACCGCCACGTGGGTGACACGCACAACACAGCTGCTCGTTGCACCGCCTGTCATTCGTTTGGTGCGTGCCGCCTCCGACACTCGCGGGAGACGCACCTTGTTCTTGTTATCCGGCGCAGGGCCGGGCGTCGGGGGTGACTGCGCGGGGTGTGGCAGTGTCCTGCTGGACCGGCGGAAGCTTTCTCACCTGGCTGACACGCGCCGCGCTTCCAGATATTTGCGTAATTTGCGCGTTGCATCCTCGCCTGTCGTGTCCCCTCCCCTTCCGTCCCGACTTGTCCCGACTTTGCTCGACTGCCGCTCGCTGCCGCTCGGGTCGCGCTCCATATGACCGCACAAGCACGAGAAACATCTGCGAGATGGGCGCGGGCCGAACCGGCGTGTCCGAGACGCCGTGTGCGGCCGTTCGGAGCTACTAGAGTAGAGCAGCGCTGCGCTGCGCTGGAAAGGTGCGAAAACACGGACAGAGGACACAGGAGGTTCAACAAAGCATCCATCTCCTCTAGAGGCGAAAGAGAAATTTTTGTTTACAAATTTGCAGATGTGCACTGCTACAAAACAATATGCCCTGACGTATTTCACAACATTTCTGTCGTTTCATACTGTTTCGTTATTTGCAGACACACTTTGCTAATCTTCCTTGGCACACTCTTCTTCAAACGGAGTTCCTTAATATCGCATCTTACGATAGTTTAAAATCAGTATGGAAGCATCTTTGTCACACGAGAAAGCTGGCAGGGGTAGCGACAAAAGAGCAAAAAATGAAGACAGCCAGAGTTCCCAGGCGGTCGCCGATCCGAATACTAACGTTGTTGCTTATCTTCGGTGATCGGACGAGAACGGCTGTTTTTTTTTTTTTTTTTTTTTAATTTATCTATTTAGTTAGTTTTTCGAATTTAGCACTGCTACAAAACAGTTGGCTCTGACGCATTTCAAGGACACATCTGTCGATTCGTAGTGTTTCGTTATTTCCAACGACTTCCTAGCACTCTTCCTCCGCGCATTCTTGCTCAAACTGAGTTCATTACTGCAATTTCGTGTCTTACGTTTAGTACAGTACTTTAAAATGCTTGTGGAAGCATCTTTGTCACACCTGAAAGTTAGTATGAAAAAGAGGGCTGGCAGGTGTAGCGACCCAAAAATTAAAAAATGACATAGAGCCAACAGCACCCGGTGTTCCCAGGCGGTCACCCATCCAAGTACTAACCGGGCCCGATGTTGCTTAACTTCGGTGATCGGACGAGAACCGGTGTATTCAACATGGTATGGCCGTTGGCGTCCTTATAATGTGGCCGCACGGCGGAGGAAGCCTTCGCCCCTTCTCCCAACACACGCAATCGCCGTTTTCCGTGGCACATTTGACGCAAAGCACGTCCTTCCACCGCCACGTGGGTGACACGCACAACACAGCTGCTCGTTGCACCGCCTGTCATTCGTTTGGTGCGTGCCGCCTCCGACACTCGCGGGAGACGCACCTTGTTCTTGTTATCCGGCGCAGGGCCGGGCGTCGGGGGTGACTGCGCGGGGTGTGGCAGTGTCCTGCTGGACCGGCGGAAGCTTTCTCACCTGGCTGACACGCGCCGCGCTTCCAGATATTTGCGTAATTTGCGCGTTGCATCCTCGCCTGTCGTGTCCCCTCCCCTTCCGTCCCGACTTGTCCCGACTTTGCTCGACTGCCGCTCGCTGCCGCTCGGGTCGCGCTCCATATGACCGCACAAGCACGAGAAACATCTGCGAGATGGGCGCGGGCCGAACCGGCGTGTCCGAGACGCCGTGTGCGGCCGTTCGGAGCTACTAGAGTAGAGCAGCGCTGCGCTGCGCTGGAAAGGTGCGAAAACACGGACAGAGGACACAGGAGGTTCAACAAAGCATCCATCTCCTCTAGAGGCGAAAGAGAAATTTTTGTTTACAAATTTGCAGATGTGCACTGCTACAAAACAATATGCCCTGACGTATTTCACAACATTTCTGTCGTTTCATACTGTTTCGTTATTTGCAGACACACTTTGCTAATCTTCCTTGGCACACTCTTCTTCAAACGGAGTTCCTTAATATCGCATCTTACGATAGTTTAAAATCAGTATGGAAGCATCTTTGTCACACGAGAAAGCTGGCAGGGGTAGCGACAAAAGAGCAAAAAATGAAGACAGCCAGAGTTCCCAGGCGGTCGCCGATCCGAATACTAACGTTGTTGCTTATCTTCGGTGATCGGACGAGAACGGCTGTTTTTTTTTTTTTTTTTTTTTAATTTATCTATTTAGTTAGTTTTTCGAATTTAGCACTGCTACAAAACAGTTGGCTCTGACGCATTTCAAGGACACATCTGTCGATTCGTAGTGTTTCGTTATTTCCAACGACTTCCTAGCACTCTTCCTCCGCGCATTCTTGCTCAAACTGAGTTCATTACTGCAATTTCGTGTCTTACGTTTAGTACAGTACTTTAAAATGCTTGTGGAAGCATCTTTGTCACACCTGAAAGTTAGTATGAAAAAGAGGGCTGGCAGGTGTAGCGACCCAAAAATTAAAAAATGACATAGAGCCAACAGCACCCGGTGTTCCCAGGCGGTCACCCATCCAAGTACTAACCGGGCCCGATGTTGCTTAACTTCGGTGATCGGACGAGAACCGGTGTATTCAACATGGTATGGCCGTTGGCGTCCTTATAATGTGGCCGCACGGCGGAGGAAGCCTTCGCCCCTTCTCCCAACACACGCAATCGCCGTTTTCCGTGGCACATTTGACGCAAAGCACGTCCTTCCACCGCCACGTGGGTGACACGCACAACACAGCTGCTCGTTGCACCGCCTGTCATTCGTTTGGTGCGTGCCGCCTCCGACACTCGCGGGAGACGCACCTTGTTCTTGTTATCCGGCGCAGGGCCGGGCGTCGGGGGTGACTGCGCGGGGTGTGGCAGTGTCCTGCTGGACCGGCGGAAGCTTTCTCACCTGGCTGACACGCGCCGCGCTTCCAGATATTTGCGTAATTTGCGCGTTGCATCCTCGCCTGTCGTGTCCCCTCCCCTTCCGTCCCGACTTGTCCCGACTTTGCTCGACTGCCGCTCGCTGCCGCTCGGGTCGCGCTCCATATGACCGCACAAGCACGAGAAACATCTGCGAGATGGGCGCGGGCCGAACCGGCGTGTCCGAGACGCCGTGTGCGGCCGTTCGGAGCTACTAGAGTAGAGCAGCGCTGCGCTGCGCTGGAAAGGTGCGAAAACACGGACAGAGGACACAGGAGGTTCAACAAAGCATCCATCTCCTCTAGAGGCGAAAGAGAAATTTTTGTTTACAAATTTGCAGATGTGCACTGCTACAAAACAATATGCCCTGACGTATTTCACAACATTTCTGTCGTTTCATACTGTTTCGTTATTTGCAGACACACTTTGCTAATCTTCCTTGGCACACTCTTCTTCAAACGGAGTTCCTTAATATCGCATCTTACGATAGTTTAAAATCAGTATGGAAGCATCTTTGTCACACGAGAAAGCTGGCAGGGGTAGCGACAAAAGAGCAAAAAATGAAGACAGCCAGAGTTCCCAGGCGGTCGCCGATCCGAATACTAACGTTGTTGCTTATCTTCGGTGATCGGACGAGAACGGCTGTTTTTTTTTTTTTTTTTTTTTAATTTATCTATTTAGTTAGTTTTTCGAATTTAGCACTGCTACAAAACAGTTGGCTCTGACGCATTTCAAGGACACATCTGTCGATTCGTAGTGTTTCGTTATTTCCAACGACTTCCTAGCACTCTTCCTCCGCGCATTCTTGCTCAAACTGAGTTCATTACTGCAATTTCGTGTCTTACGTTTAGTACAGTACTTTAAAATGCTTGTGGAAGCATCTTTGTCACACCTGAAAGTTAGTATGAAAAAGAGGGCTGGCAGGTGTAGCGACCCAAAAATTAAAAAATGACATAGAGCCAACAGCACCCGGTGTTCCCAGGCGGTCACCCATCCAAGTACTAACCGGGCCCGATGTTGCTTAACTTCGGTGATCGGACGAGAACCGGTGTATTCAACATGGTATGGCCGTTGGCGTCCTTATAATGTGGCCGCACGGCGGAGGAAGCCTTCGCCCCTTCTCCCAACACACGCAATCGCCGTTTTCCGTGGCACATTTGACGCAAAGCACGTCCTTCCACCGCCACGTGGGTGACACGCACAACACAGCTGCTCGTTGCACCGCCTGTCATTCGTTTGGTGCGTGCCGCCTCCGACACTCGCGGGAGACGCACCTTGTTCTTGTTATCCGGCGCAGGGCCGGGCGTCGGGGGTGACTGCGCGGGGTGTGGCAGTGTCCTGCTGGACCGGCGGAAGCTTTCTCACCTGGCTGACACGCGCCGCGCTTCCAGATATTTGCGTAATTTGCGCGTTGCATCCTCGCCTGTCGTGTCCCCTCCCCTTCCGTCCCGACTTGTCCCGACTTTGCTCGACTGCCGCTCGCTGCCGCTCGGGTCGCGCTCCATATGACCGCACAAGCACGAGAAACATCTGCGAGATGGGCGCGGGCCGAACCGGCGTGTCCGAGACGCCGTGTGCGGCCGTTCGGAGCTACTAGAGTAGAGCAGCGCTGCGCTGCGCTGGAAAGGTGCGAAAACACGGACAGAGGACACAGGAGGTTCAACAAAGCATCCATCTCCTCTAGAGGCGAAAGAGAAATTTTTGTTTACAAATTTGCAGATGTGCACTGCTACAAAACAATATGCCCTGACGTATTTCACAACATTTCTGTCGTTTCATACTGTTTCGTTATTTGCAGACACACTTTGCTAATCTTCCTTGGCACACTCTTCTTCAAACGGAGTTCCTTAATATCGCATCTTACGATAGTTTAAAATCAGTATGGAAGCATCTTTGTCACACGAGAAAGCTGGCAGGGGTAGCGACAAAAGAGCAAAAAATGAAGACAGCCAGAGTTCCCAGGCGGTCGCCGATCCGAATACTAACGTTGTTGCTTATCTTCGGTGATCGGACGAGAACGGCTGTTTTTTTTTTTTTTTTTTTTTAATTTATCTATTTAGTTAGTTTTTCGAATTTAGCACTGCTACAAAACAGTTGGCTCTGACGCATTTCAAGGACACATCTGTCGATTCGTAGTGTTTCGTTATTTCCAACGACTTCCTAGCACTCTTCCTCCGCGCATTCTTGCTCAAACTGAGTTCATTACTGCAATTTCGTGTCTTACGTTTAGTACAGTACTTTAAAATGCTTGTGGAAGCATCTTTGTCACACCTGAAAGTTAGTATGAAAAAGAGGGCTGGCAGGTGTAGCGACCCAAAAATTAAAAAATGACATAGAGCCAACAGCACCCGGTGTTCCCAGGCGGTCACCCATCCAAGTACTAACCGGGCCCGATGTTGCTTAACTTCGGTGATCGGACGAGAACCGGTGTATTCAACATGGTATGGCCGTTGGCGTCCTTATAATGTGGCCGCACGGCGGAGGAAGCCTTCGCCCCTTCTCCCAACACACGCAATCGCCGTTTTCCGTGGCACATTTGACGCAAAGCACGTCCTTCCACCGCCACGTGGGTGACACGCACAACACAGCTGCTCGTTGCACCGCCTGTCATTCGTTTGGTGCGTGCCGCCTCCGACACTCGCGGGAGACGCACCTTGTTCTTGTTATCCGGCGCAGGGCCGGGCGTCGGGGGTGACTGCGCGGGGTGTGGCAGTGTCCTGCTGGACCGGCGGAAGCTTTCTCACCTGGCTGACACGCGCCGCGCTTCCAGATATTTGCGTAATTTGCGCGTTGCATCCTCGCCTGTCGTGTCCCCTCCCCTTCCGTCCCGACTTGTCCCGACTTTGCTCGACTGCCGCTCGCTGCCGCTCGGGTCGCGCTCCATATGACCGCACAAGCACGAGAAACATCTGCGAGATGGGCGCGGGCCGAACCGGCGTGTCCGAGACGCCGTGTGCGGCCGTTCGGAGCTACTAGAGTAGAGCAGCGCTGCGCTGCGCTGGAAAGGTGCGAAAACACGGACAGAGGACACAGGAGGTTCAACAAAGCATCCATCTCCTCTAGAGGCGAAAGAGAAATTTTTGTTTACAAATTTGCAGATGTGCACTGCTACAAAACAATATGCCCTGACGTATTTCACAACATTTCTGTCGTTTCATACTGTTTCGTTATTTGCAGACACACTTTGCTAATCTTCCTTGGCACACTCTTCTTCAAACGGAGTTCCTTAATATCGCATCTTACGATAGTTTAAAATCAGTATGGAAGCATCTTTGTCACACGAGAAAGCTGGCAGGGGTAGCGACAAAAGAGCAAAAAATGAAGACAGCCAGAGTTCCCAGGCGGTCGCCGATCCGAATACTAACGTTGTTGCTTATCTTCGGTGATCGGACGAGAACGGCTGTTTTTTTTTTTTTTTTTTTTTTAATTTATCTATTTAGTTAGTTTTTCGAATTTAGCACTGCTACAAAACAGTTGGCTCTGACGCATTTCAAGGACACATCTGTCGATTCGTAGTGTTTCGTTATTTCCAACGACTTCCTAGCACTCTTCCTCCGCGCATTCTTGCTCAAACTGAGTTCATTACTGCAATTTCGTGTCTTACGTTTAGTACAGTACTTTAAAATGCTTGTGGAAGCATCTTTGTCACACCTGAAAGTTAGTATGAAAAAGAGGGCTGGCAGGTGTAGCGACCCAAAAATTAAAAAATGACATAGAGCCAACAGCACCCGGTGTTCCCAGGCGGTCACCCATCCAAGTACTAACCGGGCCCGATGTTGCTTAACTTCGGTGATCGGACGAGAACCGGTGTATTCAACATGGTATGGCCGTTGGCGTCCTTATAATGTGGCCGCACGGCGGAGGAAGCCTTCGCCCCTTCTCCCAACACACGCAATCGCCGTTTTCCGTGGCACATTTGACGCAAAGCACGTCCTTCCACCGCCACGTGGGTGGACACGCACAACACAGCTGCTCGTTGCACCGCCTGTCATTCGTTTGGTGCGTGCCGCCTCCGACACTCGCGGGAGACGCACCTTGTTCTTGTTATCCGGCGCAGGGCCGGGCGTCGGGGGTGACTGCGCGGGGTGTGGCAGTGTCCTGCTGGACCGGCGGAAGCTTTCTCACCTGGCTGACACGCGCCGCGCTTCCAGATATTTGCGTAATTTGCGCGTTGCATCCTCGCCTGTCGTGTCCCCTCCCCTTCCGTCCCGACTTGTCCCGACTTTGCTCGACTGCCGCTCGCTGCCGCTCGGGTCGCGCTCCATATGACCGCACAAGCACGAGAAACATCTGCGAGATGGGCGCGGGCCGAACCGGCGTGTCCGAGACGCCGTGTGCGGCCGTTCGGAGCTACTAGAGTAGAGCAGCGCTGCGCTGCGCTGGAAAGGTGCGAAAACACGGACAGAGGACACAGGAGGTTCAACAAAGCATCCATCTCCTCTAGAGGCGAAAGAGAAATTTTTGTTTACAAATTTGCAGATGTGCACTGCTACAAAACAATATGCCCTGACGTATTTCACAACATTTCTGTCGTTTCATACTGTTTCGTTATTTGCAGACACACTTTGCTAATCTTCCTTGGCACACTCTTCTTCAAACGGAGTTCCTTAATATCGCATCTTACGATAGTTTAAAATCAGTATGGAAGCATCTTTGTCACACGAGAAAGCTGGCAGGGGTAGCGACAAAAGAGCAAAAAATGAAGACAGCCAGAGTTCCCAGGCGGTCGCCGATCCGAATACTAACGTTGTTGCTTATCTTCGGTGATCGGACGAGAACGGCTGTTTTTTTTTTTTTTTTTTTTTAATTTATCTATTTAGTTAGTTTTTCGAATTTAGCACTGCTACAAAACAGTTGGCTCTGACGCATTTCAAGGACACATCTGTCGATTCGTAGTGTTTCGTTATTTCCAACGACTTCCTAGCACTCTTCCTCCGCGCATTCTTGCTCAAACTGAGTTCATTACTGCAATTTCGTGTCTTACGTTTAGTACAGTACTTTAAAATGCTTGTGGAAGCATCTTTGTCACACCTGAAAGTTAGTATGAAAAAGAGGGCTGGCAGGTGTAGCGACCCAAAAATTAAAAAATGACATAGAGCCAACAGCACCCGGTGTTCCCAGGCGGTCACCCATCCAAGTACTAACCGGGCCCGATGTTGCTTAACTTCGGTGATCGGACGAGAACCGGTGTATTCAACATGGTATGGCCGTTGGCGTCCTTATAATGTGGCCGCACGGCGGAGGAAGCCTTCGCCCCTTCTCCCAACACACGCAATCGCCGTTTTCCGTGGCACATTTGACGCAAAGCACGTCCTTCCACCGCCACGTGGGTGACACGCACAACACAGCTGCTCGTTGCACCGCCTGTCATTCGTTTGGTGCGTGCCGCCTCCGACACTCGCGGGAGACGCACCTTGTTCTTGTTATCCGGCGCAGGGCCGGGCGTCGGGGGTGACTGCGCGGGGTGTGGCAGTGTCCTGCTGGACCGGCGGAAGCTTTCTCACCTGGCTGACACGCGCCGCGCTTCCAGATATTTGCGTAATTTGCGCGTTGCATCCTCGCCTGTCGTGTCCCCTCCCCTTCCGTCCCGACTTGTCCCGACTTTGCTCGACTGCCGCTCGCTGCCGCTCGGGTCGCGCTCCATATGACCGCACAAGCACGAGAAACATCTGCGAGATGGGCGCGGGCCGAACCGGCGTGTCCGAGACGCCGTGTGCGGCCGTTCGGAGCTACTAGAGTAGAGCAGCGCTGCGCTGCGCTGGAAAGGTGCGAAAACACGGACAGAGGACACAGGAGGTTCAACAAAGCATCCATCTCCTCTAGAGGCGAAAGAGAAATTTTTGTTTACAAATTTGCAGATGTGCACTGCTACAAAACAATATGCCCTGACGTATTTCACAACATTTCTGTCGTTTCATACTGTTTCGTTATTTGCAGACACACTTTGCTAATCTTCCTTGGCACACTCTTCTTCAAACGGAGTTCCTTAATATCGCATCTTACGATAGTTTAAAATCAGTATGGAAGCATCTTTGTCACACGAGAAAGCTGGCAGGGGTAGCGACAAAAGAGCAAAAAATGAAGACAGCCAGAGTTCCCAGGCGGTCGCCGATCCGAATACTAACGTTGTTGCTTATCTTCGGTGATCGGACGAGAACGGCTGTTTTTTTTTTTTTTTTTTTTTTAATTTATCTATTTAGTTAGTTTTTCGAATTTAGCACTGCTACAAAAACAGTTGGCTCTGACGCATTTCAAGGGACACATCTGTCGATTCGTAGTGTTTCGTTATTTCCAACGACTTCCTAGCACTCTTCCTCCGCGCATTCTTGCTCAAACTGAGTTCATTACTGCAATTTCGTGTCTTACGTTTAGTACAGTACTTTAAAATGCTTGTGGAAGCATCTTTGTCACACCTGAAAGTTAGTATGAAAAAGAGGGCTGGCAGGTGTAGCGACCCAAAAATTAAAAAATGACATAGAGCCAACAGCACCCGGTGTTCCCAGGCGGTCACCCATCCAAGTACTAACCGGGCCCGATGTTGCTTAACTTCGGTGATCGGACGAGAACCGGTGTATTCAACATGGTATGGCCGTTGGCGTCCTTATAATGTGGCCGCACGGCGGAGGAAGCCTTCGCCCCTTCTCCCAACACACGCAATCGCCGTTTTCCGTGGCACATTTGACGCAAAGCAC
>NC_064641.1:36444197-36473761 GCF_023864345.2 Schistocerca serialis cubense
CCGGTTCTCGTCCGATCACCGAAGTTAAGCAACATCGGCCCGGTTAGTACTTGGATGGGTGACCGCCTGGGAACACCGGTGCTGTTGGCTCTATGTCATTTTTTAATTTTTGGGTCGCTACACCTGCCAGCCCCTCTTTTTCATACTAACTTTCAGGTGTGACAAAGATGCTTCCACAAGCATTTTAAAGTACTGTACTAAACGTAAGACACGAAATTGCAGTAATGAACTCAGTTTGAGCAAGAATGCGCGGAGGAAGAGTGCTAGAAGTCGTTGGAAATAACGAAACACTACGAATCGAACAGATGTGTCCTTGAAATGCGTCAGAGCCAACTGTTTTGTAGCAGTGCTAAATTCGAAAAAACTAACTAAATAGATAAATTAAAAAAAAAAAAAAAAAAAACAGCCGTTCTCGTCCGATCACCGAAGATAAGCAACAACGTTAGTATTCGGATCGGCGACCGCCTGGGAACTCTGGCTGTCTTCATTTTTTTGCTCTTTTGTCGCTACCCCTGCCAGCTTTCTCGTGTGACAAAGATGCTTCCATACTGATTTTAAACTATCGTAAGATGCGATATTAAGGAACTCCGTTTGAAGAAGAGTGTGCCAAGGAAGATTAGCAAAGTGTGTCTGCAAATAACGAAACAGTATGAAACGACAGAAATGTTGTGAAATACGTCAGGGCATATTGTTTTGTAGCAGTGCACATCTGCAAATTTGTAAACAAAAATTTCTCTTTCGCCTCTAGAGGAGATGGATGCTTTGTTGAACCTCCTGTGTCCTCTGTCCGTGTTTTCGCACCTTTCCAGCGCAGCGCAGCGCTGCTCTACTCTAGTAGCTCCGAACGGCCGCACACGGCGTCTCGGACACGCCGTTCGGCCCGCGCCCATCTCGCAGATGTTTCTCGTGCTTGTGCGGTCATATGGAGCGCGACCGAGCGGCAGCGAGCGGCAGTCGAGCAAAGTCGGGACAAGTCGGGACGGAAGGGGAGGGGACACGACAGGCGAGGATGCAACGCGCAAATTACGCAAATATCTGGAAGCGCGGCGCGTGTCAGCCAGGTGAGAAAGCTTCCGCCGGTCCAGCAGGACACTGCCACACCCCGCGCAGTCACCCCCGACGCCCGGCCCTGCGCCGGATAACAAGAACAAGGTGCGTCTCCCGCGAGTGTCGGAGGCGGCACGCACCAAACGAATGACAGGCGGTGCAACGAGCAGCTGTGTTGTGCGTGTCACCCACGTGGCGGTGGAAGGACGTGCTTTGCGTCAAATGTGCCACGGAAAACGGCGATTGCGTGTGTTGGGAGAAGGGGCGAAGGCTTCCTCCGCCGTGCGGCCACATTATAAGGACGCCAACGGCCATACCATGTTGAATACACCGGTTCTCGTCCGATCACCGAAGTTAAGCAACATCGGGCCCGGTTAGTACTTGGATGGGTGACCGCCTGGGAACACCGGGTGCTGTTGGCTCTATGTCATTTTTTAATTTTTGGGTCGCTACACCTGCCAGCCCTCTTTTTCATACTAACTTTCAGGTGTGACAAAGATGCTTCCACAAGCATTTTAAAGTACTGTACTAAACGTAAGACACGAAATTGCAGTAATGAACTCAGTTTGAGCAAGAATGCGCGGAGGAAGAGTGCTAGGAAGTCGTTGGAAATAACGAAACACTACGAATCGACAGATGGTCCTTGAAATGCGTCAGAGCCAACTGTTTTGTAGCAGTGCTAAATTCGAAAAACTAACTAAATAGATAAATTAAAAAAAAAAAAAAAAAAAACAGCCGTTCTCGTCCGATCACCGAAGATAAGCAACAACGTTAGTATTCGGATCGGCGACCGCCTGGGAACTCTGGCTGTCTTCATTTTTTGCTCTTTTGTCGCTACCCCTGCCAGCTTTCTCGTGTGACAAAGATGCTTCCATACTGATTTTAAACTATCGTAAGATGCGATATTAAGGAACTCCGTTTGAAGAAGAGTGTGCCAAGGAAGATTAGCAAAGTGTGTCTGCAAATAACGAAACAGTATGAAACGACAGAAATGTTGTGAAATACGTCAGGGCATATTGTTTTGTAGCAGTGCACATCTGCAAATTTGTAAACAAAAATTTCTCTTTCGCCTCTAGAGGAGATGGATGCTTTGTTGAACCTCCTGTGTCCTCTGTCCGTGTTTTCGCACCTTTCCAGCGCAGCGCAGCGCTGCTCTACTCTAGTAGCTCCGAACGGCCGCACACGGCGTCTCGGACACGCCGGTTCGGCCCGCGCCCATCTCGCAGATGTTTCTCGTGCTTGTGCGGTCATATGGAGCGCGACCCGAGCGGCAGCGAGCGGCAGTCGAGCAAAGTCGGGACAAGTCGGGACGGAAGGGGAGGGGACACGACAGGCGAGGATGCAACGCGCAAATTACGCAAATATCTGGAAGCGCGGCGCGTGTCAGCCAGGTGAGAAAGCTTCCGCCGGTCCAGCAGGACACTGCCACACCCCGCGCAGTCACCCCCGACGCCCGGCCCTGCGCCGGATAACAAGAACAAGGTGCGTCTCCCGCGAGTGTCGGAGGCGGCACGCACCAAACGAATGACAGGCGGTGCAACGAGCAGCTGTGTTGTGCGTGTCACCCACGTGGCGGTGGAAGGACGTGCTTTGCGTCAAATGTGCCACGGAAAACGGCGATTGCGTGTGTTGGGAGAAGGGGCGAAGGCTTCCTCCGCCGTGCGGCCACATTATAAGGACGCCAACGGCCATACCATGTTGAATACACCGGTTCTCGTCCGATCACCGAAGTTAAGCAACATCGGGCCCGGTTAGTACTTGGATGGGTGACCGCCTGGGAACACCGGGTGCTGTTGGCTCTATGTCATTTTTTAATTTTTGGGTCGCTACACCTGCCAGCCCTCTTTTTCATACTAACTTTCAGGTGTGACAAAGATGCTTCCACAAGCATTTTAAAGTACTGTACTAAACGTAAGACACGAAATTGCAGTAATGAACTCAGTTTGAGCAAGAATGCGCGGAGGAAGAGTGCTAGGAAGTCGTTGGAAATAACGAAACACTACGAATCGACAGATGTGTCCTTGAAATGCGTCAGAGCCAACTGTTTTGTAGCAGTGCTAAATTCGAAAAACTAACTAAATAGATAAATTAAAAAAAAAAAAAAAAAAAAACAGCCGTTCTCGTCCGATCACCGAAGATAAGCAACAACGTTAGTATTCGGATCGGCGACCGCCTGGGAACTCTGGCTGTCTTCATTTTTTGCTCTTTTGTCGCTACCCCTGCCAGCTTTCTCGTGTGACAAAGATGCTTCCATACTGATTTTAAACTATCGTAAGATGCGATATTAAGGAACTCCGTTTGAAGAAGAGTGTGCCAAGGAAGATTAGCAAAGTGTGTCTGCAAATAACGAAACAGTATGAAACGACAGAAATGTTGTGAAATACGTCAGGGCATATTGTTTTGTAGCAGTGCACATCTGCAAATTTGTAAACAAAAATTTCTCTTTCGCCTCTAGAGGAGATGGATGCTTTGTTGAACCTCCTGTGTCCTCTGTCCGTGTTTTCGCACCTTTCCAGCGCAGCGCAGCGCTGCTCTACTCTAGTAGCTCCGAACGGCCGCACACGGCGTCTCGGACACGCCGGTTCGGCCCGCGCCCATCTCGCAGATGTTTCTCGTGCTTGTGCGGTCATATGGAGCGCGACCCGAGCGGCAGCGAGCGGCAGTCGAGCAAAGTCGGGACAAGTCGGGACGGAAGGGGAGGGGACACGACAGGCGAGGATGCAACGCGCAAATTACGCAAATATCTGGAAGCGCGGCGCGTGTCAGCCAGGTGAGAAAGCTTCCGCCGGTCCAGCAGGACACTGCCACACCCCGCGCAGTCACCCCCGACGCCCGGCCCTGCGCCGGATAACAAGAACAAGGTGCGTCTCCCGCGAGTGTCGGAGGCGGCACGCACCAAACGAATGACAGGCGGTGCAACGAGCAGCTGTGTTGTGCGTGTCACCCACGTGGCGGTGGAAGGACGTGCTTTGCGTCAAATGTGCCACGGAAAACGGCGATTGCGTGTGTTGGGAGAAGGGGCGAAGGCTTCCTCCGCCGTGCGGCCACATTATAAGGACGCCAACGGCCATACCATGTTGAATACACCGGTTCTCGTCCGATCACCGAAGTTAAGCAACATCGGGCCCGGTTAGTACTTGGATGGGTGACCGCCTGGGAACACCGGGTGCTGTTGGCTCTATGTCATTTTTTAATTTTTGGGTCGCTACACCTGCCAGCCCTCTTTTTCATACTAACTTTCAGGTGTGACAAAGATGCTTCCACAAGCATTTTAAAGTACTGTACTAAACGTAAGACACGAAATTGCAGTAATGAACTCAGTTTGAGCAAGAATGCGCGGAGGAAGAGTGCTAGGAAGTCGTTGGAAATAACGAAACACTACGAATCGACAGATGTGTCCTTGAAATGCGTCAGAGCCAACTGTTTTGTAGCAGTGCTAAATTCGAAAAACTAACTAAATAGATAAATTAAAAAAAAAAAAAAAAAAAAACAGCCGTTCTCGTCCGATCACCGAAGATAAGCAACAACGTTAGTATTCGGATCGGCGACCGCCTGGGAACTCTGGCTGTCTTCATTTTTTGCTCTTTTGTCGCTACCCCTGCCAGCTTTCTCGTGTGACAAAGATGCTTCCATACTGATTTTAAACTATCGTAAGATGCGATATTAAGGAACTCCGTTTGAAGAAGAGTGTGCCAAGGAAGATTAGCAAAGTGTGTCTGCAAATAACGAAACAGTATGAAACGACAGAAATGTTGTGAAATACGTCAGGGCATATTGTTTTGTAGCAGTGCACATCTGCAAATTTGTAAACAAAAATTTCTCTTTCGCCTCTAGAGGAGATGGATGCTTTGTTGAACCTCCTGTGTCCTCTGTCCGTGTTTTCGCACCTTTCCAGCGCAGCGCAGCGCTGCTCTACTCTAGTAGCTCCGAACGGCCGCACACGGCGTCTCGGACACGCCGGTTCGGCCCGCGCCCATCTCGCAGATGTTTCTCGTGCTTGTGCGGTCATATGGAGCGCGACCCGAGCGGCAGCGAGCGGCAGTCGAGCAAAGTCGGGACAAGTCGGGACGGAAGGGGAGGGGACACGACAGGCGAGGATGCAACGCGCAAATTACGCAAATATCTGGAAGCGCGGCGCGTGTCAGCCAGGTGAGAAAGCTTCCGCCGGTCCAGCAGGACACTGCCACACCCCGCGCAGTCACCCCCGACGCCCGGCCCTGCGCCGGATAACAAGAACAAGGTGCGTCTCCCGCGAGTGTCGGAGGCGGCACGCACCAAACGAATGACAGGCGGTGCAACGAGCAGC
This sequence comes from Schistocerca serialis cubense, assembly GCF_023864345.2. Taxonomy (NCBI): domain Eukaryota; kingdom Metazoa; phylum Arthropoda; class Insecta; order Orthoptera; family Acrididae; genus Schistocerca; species Schistocerca serialis. The sequence goes on from NC_064641.1 coordinate 36,449,551, forward strand.
TGTGTTGTGCGTGTCACCCACGTGGCGGTGGAAGGACGTGCTTTGCGTCAAATGTGCCACGGAAAACGGCGATTGCGTGTGTTGGGAGAAGGGGCGAAGGCTTCCTCCGCCGTGCGGCCACATTATAAGGACGCCAACGGCCATACCATGTTGAATACACCGGTTCTCGTCCGATCACCGAAGTTAAGCAACATCGGGCCCGGTTAGTACTTGGATGGGTGACCGCCTGGGAACACCGGGTGCTGTTGGCTCTATGTCATTTTTTAATTTTTGGGTCGCTACACCTGCCAGCCCTCTTTTTCATACTAACTTTCAGGTGTGACAAAGATGCTTCCACAAGCATTTTAAAGTACTGTACTAAACGTAAGACACGAAATTGCAGTAATGAACTCAGTTTGAGCAAGAATGCGCGGAGGAAGAGTGCTAGGAAGTCGTTGGAAATAACGAAACACTACGAATCGACAGATGTGTCCTTGAAATGCGTCAGAGCCAACTGTTTTGTAGCAGTGCTAAATTCGAAAAACTAACTAAATAGATAAATTAAAAAAAAAAAAAAAAAAAAACAGCCGTTCTCGTCCGATCACCGAAGATAAGCAACAACGTTAGTATTCGGATCGGCGACCGCCTGGGAACTCTGGCTGTCTTCATTTTTTGCTCTTTTGTCGCTACCCCTGCCAGCTTTCTCGTGTGACAAAGATGCTTCCATACTGATTTTAAACTATCGTAAGATGCGATATTAAGGAACTCCGTTTGAAGAAGAGTGTGCCAAGGAAGATTAGCAAAGTGTGTCTGCAAATAACGAAACAGTATGAAACGACAGAAATGTTGTGAAATACGTCAGGGCATATTGTTTTGTAGCAGTGCACATCTGCAAATTTGTAAACAAAAATTTCTCTTTCGCCTCTAGAGGAGATGGATGCTTTGTTGAACCTCCTGTGTCCTCTGTCCGTGTTTTCGCACCTTTCCAGCGCAGCGCAGCGCTGCTCTACTCTAGTAGCTCCGAACGGCCGCACACGGCGTCTCGGACACGCCGGTTCGGCCCGCGCCCATCTCGCAGATGTTTCTCGTGCTTGTGCGGTCATATGGAGCGCGACCCGAGCGGCAGCGAGCGGCAGTCGAGCAAAGTCGGGACAAGTCGGGACGGAAGGGGAGGGGACACGACAGGCGAGGATGCAACGCGCAAATTACGCAAATATCTGGAAGCGCGGCGCGTGTCAGCCAGGTGAGAAAGCTTCCGCCGGTCCAGCAGGACACTGCCACACCCCGCGCAGTCACCCCCGACGCCCGGCCCTGCGCCGGATAACAAGAACAAGGTGCGTCTCCCGCGAGTGTCGGAGGCGGCACGCACCAAACGAATGACAGGCGGTGCAACGAGCAGCTGTGTTGTGCGTGTCACCCACGTGGCGGTGGAAGGACGTGCTTTGCGTCAAATGTGCCACGGAAAACGGCGATTGCGTGTGTTGGGAGAAGGGGCGAAGGCTTCCTCCGCCGTGCGGCCACATTATAAGGACGCCAACGGCCATACCATGTTGAATACACCGGTTCTCGTCCGATCACCGAAGTTAAGCAACATCGGGCCCGGTTAGTACTTGGATGGGTGACCGCCTGGGAACACCGGGTGCTGTTGGCTCTATGTCATTTTTTAATTTTTGGGTCGCTACACCTGCCAGCCCTCTTTTTCATACTAACTTTCAGGTGTGACAAAGATGCTTCCACAAGCATTTTAAAGTACTGTACTAAACGTAAGACACGAAATTGCAGTAATGAACTCAGTTTGAGCAAGAATGCGCGGAGGAAGAGTGCTAGGAAGTCGTTGGAAATAACGAAACACTACGAATCGACAGATGTGTCCTTGAAATGCGTCAGAGCCAACTGTTTTGTAGCAGTGCTAAATTCGAAAAACTAACTAAATAGATAAATTAAAAAAAAAAAAAAAAAAAAACAGCCGTTCTCGTCCGATCACCGAAGATAAGCAACAACGTTAGTATTCGGATCGGCGACCGCCTGGGAACTCTGGCTGTCTTCATTTTTTGCTCTTTTGTCGCTACCCCTGCCAGCTTTCTCGTGTGACAAAGATGCTTCCATACTGATTTTAAACTATCGTAAGATGCGATATTAAGGAACTCCGTTTGAAGAAGAGTGTGCCAAGGAAGATTAGCAAAGTGTGTCTGCAAATAACGAAACAGTATGAAACGACAGAAATGTTGTGAAATACGTCAGGGCATATTGTTTTGTAGCAGTGCACATCTGCAAATTTGTAAACAAAAATTTCTCTTTCGCCTCTAGAGGAGATGGATGCTTTGTTGAACCTCCTGTGTCCTCTGTCCGTGTTTTCGCACCTTTCCAGCGCAGCGCAGCGCTGCTCTACTCTAGTAGCTCCGAACGGCCGCACACGGCGTCTCGGACACGCCGGTTCGGCCCGCGCCCATCTCGCAGATGTTTCTCGTGCTTGTGCGGTCATATGGAGCGCGACCCGAGCGGCAGCGAGCGGCAGTCGAGCAAAGTCGGGACAAGTCGGGACGGAAGGGGAGGGGACACGACAGGCGAGGATGCAACGCGCAAATTACGCAAATATCTGGAAGCGCGGCGCGTGTCAGCCAGGTGAGAAAGCTTCCGCCGGTCCAGCAGGACACTGCCACACCCCGCGCAGTCACCCCCGACGCCCGGCCCTGCGCCGGATAACAAGAACAAGGTGCGTCTCCCGCGAGTGTCGGAGGCGGCACGCACCAAACGAATGACAGGCGGTGCAACGAGCAGCTGTGTTGTGCGTGTCACCCACGTGGCGGTGGAAGGACGTGCTTTGCGTCAAATGTGCCACGGAAAACGGCGATTGCGTGTGTTGGGAGAAGGGGCGAAGGCTTCCTCCGCCGTGCGGCCACATTATAAGGACGCCAACGGCCATACCATGTTGAATACACCGGTTCTCGTCCGATCACCGAAGTTAAGCAACATCGGGCCCGGTTAGTACTTGGATGGGTGACCGCCTGGGAACACCGGGTGCTGTTGGCTCTATGTCATTTTTTAATTTTTGGGTCGCTACACCTGCCAGCCCTCTTTTTCATACTAACTTTCAGGTGTGACAAAGATGCTTCCACAAGCATTTTAAAGTACTGTACTAAACGTAAGACACGAAATTGCAGTAATGAACTCAGTTTGAGCAAGAATGCGCGGAGGAAGAGTGCTAGGAAGTCGTTGGAAATAACGAAACACTACGAATCGACAGATGTGTCCTTGAAATGCGTCAGAGCCAACTGTTTTGTAGCAGTGCTAAATTCGAAAAACTAACTAAATAGATAAATTAAAAAAAAAAAAAAAAAAAAACAGCCGTTCTCGTCCGATCACCGAAGATAAGCAACAACGTTAGTATTCGGATCGGCGACCGCCTGGGAACTCTGGCTGTCTTCATTTTTTGCTCTTTTGTCGCTACCCCTGCCAGCTTTCTCGTGTGACAAAGATGCTTCCATACTGATTTTAAACTATCGTAAGATGCGATATTAAGGAACTCCGTTTGAAGAAGAGTGTGCCAAGGAAGATTAGCAAAGTGTGTCTGCAAATAACGAAACAGTATGAAACGACAGAAATGTTGTGAAATACGTCAGGGCATATTGTTTTGTAGCAGTGCACATCTGCAAATTTGTAAACAAAAATTTCTCTTTCGCCTCTAGAGGAGATGGATGCTTTGTTGAACCTCCTGTGTCCTCTGTCCGTGTTTTCGCACCTTTCCAGCGCAGCGCAGCGCTGCTCTACTCTAGTAGCTCCGAACGGCCGCACACGGCGTCTCGGACACGCCGGTTCGGCCCGCGCCCATCTCGCAGATGTTTCTCGTGCTTGTGCGGTCATATGGAGCGCGACCCGAGCGGCAGCGAGCGGCAGTCGAGCAAAGTCGGGACAAGTCGGGACGGAAGGGGAGGGGACACGACAGGCGAGGATGCAACGCGCAAATTACGCAAATATCTGGAAGCGCGGCGCGTGTCAGCCAGGTGAGAAAGCTTCCGCCGGTCCAGCAGGACACTGCCACACCCCGCGCAGTCACCCCCGACGCCCGGCCCTGCGCCGGATAACAAGAACAAGGTGCGTCTCCCGCGAGTGTCGGAGGCGGCACGCACCAAACGAATGACAGGCGGTGCAACGAGCAGCTGTGTTGTGCGTGTCACCCACGTGGCGGTGGAAGGACGTGCTTTGCGTCAAATGTGCCACGGAAAACGGCGATTGCGTGTGTTGGGAGAAGGGGCGAAGGCTTCCTCCGCCGTGCGGCCACATTATAAGGACGCCAACGGCCATACCATGTTGAATACACCGGTTCTCGTCCGATCACCGAAGTTAAGCAACATCGGGCCCGGTTAGTACTTGGATGGGTGACCGCCTGGGAACACCGGGTGCTGTTGGCTCTATGTCATTTTTTAATTTTTGGGTCGCTACACCTGCCAGCCCTCTTTTTCATACTAACTTTCAGGTGTGACAAAGATGCTTCCACAAGCATTTTAAAGTACTGTACTAAACGTAAGACACGAAATTGCAGTAATGAACTCAGTTTGAGCAAGAATGCGCGGAGGAAGAGTGCTAGGAAGTCGTTGGAAATAACGAAACACTACGAATCGACAGATGTGTCCTTGAAATGCGTCAGAGCCAACTGTTTTGTAGCAGTGCTAAATTCGAAAAACTAACTAAATAGATAAATTAAAAAAAAAAAAAAAAAAAAACAGCCGTTCTCGTCCGATCACCGAAGATAAGCAACAACGTTAGTATTCGGATCGGCGACCGCCTGGGAACTCTGGCTGTCTTCATTTTTTGCTCTTTTGTCGCTACCCCTGCCAGCTTTCTCGTGTGACAAAGATGCTTCCATACTGATTTTAAACTATCGTAAGATGCGATATTAAGGAACTCCGTTTGAAGAAGAGTGTGCCAAGGAAGATTAGCAAAGTGTGTCTGCAAATAACGAAACAGTATGAAACGACAGAAATGTTGTGAAATACGTCAGGGCATATTGTTTTGTAGCAGTGCACATCTGCAAATTTGTAAACAAAAATTTCTCTTTCGCCTCTAGAGGAGATGGATGCTTTGTTGAACCTCCTGTGTCCTCTGTCCGTGTTTTCGCACCTTTCCAGCGCAGCGCAGCGCTGCTCTACTCTAGTAGCTCCGAACGGCCGCACACGGCGTCTCGGACACGCCGGTTCGGCCCGCGCCCATCTCGCAGATGTTTCTCGTGCTTGTGCGGTCATATGGAGCGCGACCCGAGCGGCAGCGAGCGGCAGTCGAGCAAAGTCGGGACAAGTCGGGACGGAAGGGGAGGGGACACGACAGGCGAGGATGCAACGCGCAAATTACGCAAATATCTGGAAGCGCGGCGCGTGTCAGCCAGGTGAGAAAGCTTCCGCCGGTCCAGCAGGACACTGCCACACCCCGCGCAGTCACCCCCGACGCCCGGCCCTGCGCCGGATAACAAGAACAAGGTGCGTCTCCCGCGAGTGTCGGAGGCGGCACGCACCAAACGAATGACAGGCGGTGCAACGAGCAGCTGTGTTGTGCGTGTCACCCACGTGGCGGTGGAAGGACGTGCTTTGCGTCAAATGTGCCACGGAAAACGGCGATTGCGTGTGTTGGGAGAAGGGGCGAAGGCTTCCTCCGCCGTGCGGCCACATTATAAGGACGCCAACGGCCATACCATGTTGAATACACCGGTTCTCGTCCGATCACCGAAGTTAAGCAACATCGGGCCCGGTTAGTACTTGGATGGGTGACCGCCTGGGAACACCGGGTGCTGTTGGCTCTATGTCATTTTTTAATTTTTGGGTCGCTACACCTGCCAGCCCTCTTTTTCATACTAACTTTCAGGTGTGACAAAGATGCTTCCACAAGCATTTTAAAGTACTGTACTAAACGTAAGACACGAAATTGCAGTAATGAACTCAGTTTGAGCAAGAATGCGCGGAGGAAGAGTGCTAGGAAGTCGTTGGAAATAACGAAACACTACGAATCGACAGATGTGTCCTTGAAATGCGTCAGAGCCAACTGTTTTGTAGCAGTGCTAAATTCGAAAAACTAACTAAATAGATAAATTAAAAAAAAAAAAAAAAAAAAACAGCCGTTCTCGTCCGATCACCGAAGATAAGCAACAACGTTAGTATTCGGATCGGCGACCGCCTGGGAACTCTGGCTGTCTTCATTTTTTGCTCTTTTGTCGCTACCCCTGCCAGCTTTCTCGTGTGACAAAGATGCTTCCATACTGATTTTAAACTATCGTAAGATGCGATATTAAGGAACTCCGTTTGAAGAAGAGTGTGCCAAGGAAGATTAGCAAAGTGTGTCTGCAAATAACGAAACAGTATGAAACGACAGAAATGTTGTGAAATACGTCAGGGCATATTGTTTTGTAGCAGTGCACATCTGCAAATTTGTAAACAAAAATTTCTCTTTCGCCTCTAGAGGAGATGGATGCTTTGTTGAACCTCCTGTGTCCTCTGTCCGTGTTTTCGCACCTTTCCAGCGCAGCGCAGCGCTGCTCTACTCTAGTAGCTCCGAACGGCCGCACACGGCGTCTCGGACACGCCGGTTCGGCCCGCGCCCATCTCGCAGATGTTTCTCGTGCTTGTGCGGTCATATGGAGCGCGACCCGAGCGGCAGCGAGCGGCAGTCGAGCAAAGTCGGGACAAGTCGGGACGGAAGGGGAGGGGACACGACAGGCGAGGATGCAACGCGCAAATTACGCAAATATCTGGAAGCGCGGCGCGTGTCAGCCAGGTGAGAAAGCTTCCGCCGGTCCAGCAGGACACTGCCACACCCCGCGCAGTCACCCCCGACGCCCGGCCCTGCGCCGGATAACAAGAACAAGGTGCGTCTCCCGCGAGTGTCGGAGGCGGCACGCACCAAACGAATGACAGGCGGTGCAACGAGCAGCTGTGTTGTGCGTGTCACCCACGTGGCGGTGGAAGGACGTGCTTTGCGTCAAATGTGCCACGGAAAACGGCGATTGCGTGTGTTGGGAGAAGGGGCGAAGGCTTCCTCCGCCGTGCGGCCACATTATAAGGACGCCAACGGCCATACCATGTTGAATACACCGGTTCTCGTCCGATCACCGAAGTTAAGCAACATCGGGCCCGGTTAGTACTTGGATGGGTGACCGCCTGGGAACACCGGGTGCTGTTGGCTCTATGTCATTTTTTAATTTTTGGGTCGCTACACCTGCCAGCCCTCTTTTTCATACTAACTTTCAGGTGTGACAAAGATGCTTCCACAAGCATTTTAAAGTACTGTACTAAACGTAAGACACGAAATTGCAGTAATGAACTCAGTTTGAGCAAGAATGCGCGGAGGAAGAGTGCTAGGAAGTCGTTGGAAATAACGAAACACTACGAATCGACAGATGTGTCCTTGAAATGCGTCAGAGCCAACTGTTTTGTAGCAGTGCTAAATTCGAAAAACTAACTAAATAGATAAATTAAAAAAAAAAAAAAAAAAACAGCCGTTCTCGTCCGATCACCGAAGATAAGCAACAACGTTAGTATTCGGATCGGCGACCGCCTGGGAACTCTGGCTGTCTTCATTTTTTGCTCTTTTGTCGCTACCCCTGCCAGCTTTCTCGTGTGACAAAGATGCTTCCATACTGATTTTAAACTATCGTAAGATGCGATATTAAGGAACTCCGTTTGAAGAAGAGTGTGCCAAGGAAGATTAGCAAAGTGTGTCTGCAAATAACGAAACAGTATGAAACGACAGAAATGTTGTGAAATACGTCAGGGCATATTGTTTTGTAGCAGTGCACATCTGCAAATTTGTAAACAAAAATTTCTCTTTCGCCTCTAGAGGAGATGGATGCTTTGTTGAACCTCCTGTGTCCTCTGTCCGTGTTTTCGCACCTTTCCAGCGCAGCGCAGCGCTGCTCTACTCTAGTAGCTCCGAACGGCCGCACACGGCGTCTCGGACACGCCGGTTCGGCCCGCGCCCATCTCGCAGATGTTTCTCGTGCTTGTGCGGTCATATGGAGCGCGACCCGAGCGGCAGTCGAGCAAAGTCGGGACAAGTCGGGACGGAAGGGGAGGGGACACGACAGGCGAGGATGCAACGCGCAAATTACGCAAATATCTGGAAGCGCGGCGCGTGTCAGCCAGGTGAGAAAGCTTCCGTCGGTCCAGCAGGACACTGCCACACCCCGCGCAGTCACCCCCGACGCCCGGCCCTGCGCCGGATAACAAGAACAAGGTGCGTCTCCCGCGAGTGTCGGAGGCGGCACGCACCAAACGAATGACAGGCGGTGCAACGAGCAGCTGTGTTGTGCGTGTCACCCACGTGGCGGTGGAAGGACGTGCTTTGCGTCAAATGTGCCACGGAAAACGGCGATTGCGTGTGTTGGGAGAAGGGGCGAAGGCTTCCTCCGCCGTGCGGCCACATTATAAGGACGCCAACGGCCATACCATGTTGAATACACCGGTTCTCGTCCGATCACCGAAGTTAAGCAACATCGGGCCCGGTTAGTACTTGGATGGGTGACCGCCTGGGAACACCGGGTGCTGTTGGCTCTATGTCATTTTTTAATTTTTGGGTCGCTACACCTGCCAGCCCTCTTTTTCATACTAACTTTCAGGTGTGACAAAGATGCTTCCACAAGCATTTTAAAGTACTGTACTAAACGTAAGACACGAAATTGCAGTAATGAACTCAGTTTGAGCAAGAATGCGCGGAGGAAGAGTGCTAGGAAGTCGTTGGAAATAACGAAACACTACGAATCGACAGATGTGTCCTTGAAATGCGTCAGAGCCAACTGTTTTGTAGCAGTGCTAAATTCGAAAAACTAACTAAATAGATAAATTAAAAAAAAAAAAAAAAAAACAGCCGTTCTCGTCCGATCACCGAAGATAAGCAACAACGTTAGTATTCGGATCGGCGACCGCCTGGGAACTCTGGCTGTCTTCATTTTTTGCTCTTTTGTCGCTACCCCTGCCAGCTTTCTCGTGTGACAAAGATGCTTCCATACTGATTTTAAACTATCGTAAGATGCGATATTAAGGAACTCCGTTTGAAGAAGAGTGTGCCAAGGAAGATTAGCAAAGTGTGTCTGCAAATAACGAAACAGTATGAAACGACAGAAATGTTGTGAAATACGTCAGGGCATATTGTTTTGTAGCAGTGCACATCTGCAAATTTGTAAACAAAAATTTCTCTTTCGCCTCTAGAGGAGATGGATGCTTTGTTGAACCTCCTGTGTCCTCTGTCCGTGTTTTCGCACCTTTCCAGCGCAGCGCAGCGCTGCTCTACTCTAGTAGCTCCGAACGGCCGCACACGGCGTCTCGGACACGCCGGTTCGGCCCGCGCCCATCTCGCAGATGTTTCTCGTGCTTGTGCGGTCATATGGAGCGCGACCCGAGCGGCAGCGAGCGGCAGTCGAGCAAAGTCGGGACAAGTCGGGACGGAAGGGGAGGGGACACGACAGGCGAGGATGCAACGCGCAAATTACGCAAATATCTGGAAGCGCGGCGCGTGTCAGCCAGGTGAGAAAGCTTCCGCCGGTCCAGCAGGACACTGCCACACCCCGCGCAGTCACCCCCGACGCCCGGCCCTGCGCCGGATAACAAGAACAAGGTGCGTCTCCCGCGAGTGTCGGAGGCGGCACGCACCAAACGAATGACAGGCGGTGCAACGAGCAGCTGTGTTGTGCGTGTCACCCACGTGGCGGTGGAAGGACGTGCTTTGCGTCAAATGTGCCACGGAAAACGGCGATTGCGTGTGTTGGGAGAAGGGGCGAAGGCTTCCTCCGCCGTGCGGCCACATTATAAGGACGCCAACGGCCATACCATGTTGAATACACCGGTTCTCGTCCGATCACCGAAGTTAAGCAACATCGGGCCCGGTTAGTACTTGGATGGGTGACCGCCTGGGAACACCGGGTGCCCAGTCGCTGAGGACGTCGCCCACCGATCCCTCCAAAGCCCCGACGGCAAGAGTGGTGCAGCGCGGAAAGCGTTTTTACGAAATGTGCACATAGTGAAAGTTTATATGTGAAGCAGTGCAAAAGTGAGTGACGTGTGCCAATTGTAGTGATACAGTGCCCAATTGCCACATATAAGCAGGCAAGGAAATGGTCAGAGATAAATTTAGTGAAAAGGTTACAAAGTGCCCCAAGAAAACAACAGTCATACAGTGTATTGCATGTAATTAATGTGTTCTCTCACTCACTCTCTCTCTCTCTCTCTCGCTCTCTCTCTCTCCACTCAAGGTACGCTTTTCCTTTCTCTTATGTTTTCAGTTCTTTTGCTTATTGACTTGTTTTTTTTTTATGTTTCATTGTTTTTTGTTTTTTATTTGTTTGTTTGTTGTTCCTTTTTGCTTTTTGTTTTGTTGTAAATCTCGGCCCATCATGTGCCAATCGTAGCATGCCTCTCTGCGACTAATAATCCCCGGCATTCACAAATTTAATCACATAGATGTTTCTGGTTTATAATCCCCTTTTTCGCCTCTGGGTACTAATAGCAAACATGCCAAAATAGGTGCATTTCAAATAGCATAGAAGCAAATTTTTAATTTTCCCTTTTCTTTTCATGTAAATTCAAAAAAAATATATATATATATATATATATAGAAATAACGCAAGCTTTGGAATTAAAAGACATAAAAAAAAAAAAAAAAATCAAACAGGAAAATCTACATGAAGGACACTCAGTGAATAAACGTGTTGTAACTCGACCAAGAACTATCAAAAGAACAATCAGAACAGAAACCTAGACAGTGAATATCACCGTTCAATAATCAAGTACACCATTTAATGTAAAGACCTGTAATTGTTACAATTTGTAAATAAAAGTTTATATACGTTACAAAAAAAAAAAAAAAAAAGGTGCTGTTGGCTCTATGTCATTTTTTAATTTTTGGGTCGCTACACCTGCCAGCCCTCTTTTTCATACTAACTTTCAGGTGTGACAAAGATGCTTCCACAAGCATTTTAAAGTACTGTACTAAACGTAAGACACGAAATTGCAGTAATGAACTCAGTTTGAGCAAGAATGCGCGGAGGAAGAGTGCTAGGAAGTCGTTGGAAATAACGAAACACTACGAATCGACAGATGTGTCCTTGAAATGCGTCAGAGCCAACTGTTTTGTAGCAGTGCTAAATTCGAAAAACTAACTAAATAGATAAATTAAAAAAAAAAAAAAAAAAACAGCCGTTCTCGTCCGATCACCGAAGATAAGCAACAACGTTAGTATTCGGATCGGCGACCGCCTGGGAACTCTGGCTGTCTTCATTTTTTGCTCTTTTGTCGCTACCCCTGCCAGCTTTCTCGTGTGACAAAGATGCTTCCATACTGATTTTAAACTATCGTAAGATGCGATATTAAGGAACTCCGTTTGAAGAAGAGTGTGCCAAGGAAGATTAGCAAAGTGTGTCTGCAAATAACGAAACAGTATGAAACGACAGAAATGTTGTGAAATACGTCAGGGCATATTGTTTTGTAGCAGTGCACATCTGCAAATTTGTAAACAAAAATTTCTCTTTCGCCTCTAGAGGAGATGGATGCTTTGTTGAACCTCCTGTGTCCTCTGTCCGTGTTTTCGCACCTTTCCAGCGCAGCGCAGCGCTGCTCTACTCTAGTAGCTCCGAACGGCCGCACACGGCGTCTCGGACACGCCGGTTCGGCCCGCGCCCATCTCGCAGATGTTTCTCGTGCTTGTGCGGTCATATGGAGCGCGACCCGAGCGGCAGCGAGCGGCAGTCGAGCAAAGTCGGGACAAGTCGGGACGGAAGGGGAGGGGACACGACAGGCGAGGATGCAACGCGCAAATTACGCAAATATCTGGAAGCGCGGCGCGTGTCAGCCAGGTGAGAAAGCTTCCGCCGGTCCAGCAGGACACTGCCACACCCCGCGCAGTCACCCCCGACGCCCGGCCCTGCGCCGGATAACAAGAACAAGGTGCGTCTCCCGCGAGTGTCGGAGGCGGCACGCACCAAACGAATGACAGGCGGTGCAACGAGCAGCTGTGTTGTGCGTGTCACCCACGTGGCGGTGGAAGGACGTGCTTTGCGTCAAATGTGCCACGGAAAACGGCGATTGCGTGTGTTGGGAGAAGGGGCGAAGGCTTCCTCCGCCGTGCGGCCACATTATAAGGACGCCAACGGCCATACCATGTTGAATACACCGGTTCTCGTCCGATCACCGAAGTTAAGCAACATCGGGCCCGGTTAGTACTTGGATGGGTGACCGCCTGGGAACACCGGGTGCTGTTGGCTCTATGTCATTTTTTAATTTTTGGGTCGCTACACCTGCCAGCCCTCTTTTTCATACTAACTTTCAGGTGTGACAAAGATGCTTCCACAAGCATTTTAAAGTACTGTACTAAACGTAAGACACGAAATTGCAGTAATGAACTCAGTTTGAGCAAGAATGCGCGGAGGAAGAGTGCTAGGAAGTCGTTGGAAATAACGAAACACTACGAATCGACAGATGTGTCCTTGAAATGCGTCAGAGCCAACTGTTTTGTAGCAGTGCTAAATTCGAAAAACTAACTAAATAGATAAATTAAAAAAAAAAAAAAAAAAACAGCCGTTCTCGTCCGATCACCGAAGATAAGCAACAACGTTAGTATTCGGATCGGCGACCGCCTGGGAACTCTGGCTGTCTTCATTTTTTGCTCTTTTGTCGCTACCCCTGCCAGCTTTCTCGTGTGACAAAGATGCTTCCATACTGATTTTAAACTATCGTAAGATGCGATATTAAGGAACTCCGTTTGAAGAAGAGTGTGCCAAGGAAGATTAGCAAAGTGTGTCTGCAAATAACGAAACAGTATGAAACGACAGAAATGTTGTGAAATACGTCAGGGCATATTGTTTTGTAGCAGTGCACATCTGCAAATTTGTAAACAAAAATTTCTCTTTCGCCTCTAGAGGAGATGGATGCTTTGTTGAACCTCCTGTGTCCTCTGTCCGTGTTTTCGCACCTTTCCAGCGCAGCGCAGCGCTGCTCTACTCTAGTAGCTCCGAACGGCCGCACACGGCGTCTCGGACACGCCGGTTCGGCCCGCGCCCATCTCGCAGATGTTTCTCGTGCTTGTGCGGTCATATGGAGCGCGACCCGAGCGGCAGCGAGCGGCAGTCGAGCAAAGTCGGGACAAGTCGGGACGGAAGGGGAGGGGACACGACAGGCGAGGATGCAACGCGCAAATTACGCAAATATCTGGAAGCGCGGCGCGTGTCAGCCAGGTGAGAAAGCTTCCGCCGGTCCAGCAGGACACTGCCACACCCCGCGCAGTCACCCCCGACGCCCGGCCCTGCGCCGGATAACAAGAACAAGGTGCGTCTCCCGCGAGTGTCGGAGGCGGCACGCACCAAACGAATGACAGGCGGTGCAACGAGCAGCTGTGTTGTGCGTGTCACCCACGTGGCGGTGGAAGGACGTGCTTTGCGTCAAATGTGCCACGGAAAACGGCGATTGCGTGTGTTGGGAGAAGGGGCGAAGGCTTCCTCCGCCGTGCGGCCACATTATAAGGACGCCAACGGCCATACCATGTTGAATACACCGGTTCTCGTCCGATCACCGAAGTTAAGCAACATCGGGCCCGGTTAGTACTTGGATGGGTGACCGCCTGGGAACACCGGGTGCTGTTGGCTCTATGTCATTTTTTAATTTTTGGGTCGCTACACCTGCCAGCCCTCTTTTTCATACTAACTTTCAGGTGTGACAAAGATGCTTCCACAAGCATTTTAAAGTACTGTACTAAACGTAAGACACGAAATTGCAGTAATGAACTCAGTTTGAGCAAGAATGCGCGGAGGAAGAGTGCTAGGAAGTCGTTGGAAATAACGAAACACTACGAATCGACAGATGTGTCCTTGAAATGCGTCAGAGCCAACTGTTTTGTAGCAGTGCTAAATTCGAAAAACTAACTAAATAGATAAATTAAAAAAAAAAAAAAAAAAAACAGCCGTTCTCGTCCGATCACCGAAGATAAGCAACAACGTTAGTATTCGGATCGGCGACCGCCTGGGAACTCTGGCTGTCTTCATTTTTTGCTCTTTTGTCGCTACCCCTGCCAGCTTTCTCGTGTGACAAAGATGCTTCCATACTGATTTTAAACTATCGTAAGATGCGATATTAAGGAACTCCGTTTGAAGAAGAGTGTGCCAAGGAAGATTAGCAAAGTGTGTCTGCAAATAACGAAACAGTATGAAACGACAGAAATGTTGTGAAATACGTCAGGGCATATTGTTTTGTAGCAGTGCACATCTGCAAATTTGTAAACAAAAATTTCTCTTTCGCCTCTAGAGGAGATGGATGCTTTGTTGAACCTCCTGTGTCCTCTGTCCGTGTTTTCGCACCTTTCCAGCGCAGCGCAGCGCTGCTCTACTCTAGTAGCTCCGAACGGCCGCACACGGCGTCTCGGACACGCCGGTTCGGCCCGCGCCCATCTCGCAGATGTTTCTCGTGCTTGTGCGGTCATATGGAGCGCGACCCGAGCGGCAGCGAGCGGCAGTCGAGCAAAGTCGGGACAAGTCGGGACGGAAGGGGAGGGGACACGACAGGCGAGGATGCAACGCGCAAATTACGCAAATATCTGGAAGCGCGGCGCGTGTCAGCCAGGTGAGAAAGCTTCCGCCGGTCCAGCAGGACACTGCCACACCCCGCGCAGTCACCCCCGACGCCCGGCCCTGCGCCGGATAACAAGAACAAGGTGCGTCTCCCGCGAGTGTCGGAGGCGGCACGCACCAAACGAATGACAGGCGGTGCAACGAGCAGCTGTGTTGTGCGTGTCACCCACGTGGCGGTGGAAGGACGTGCTTTGCGTCAAATGTGCCACGGAAAACGGCGATTGCGTGTGTTGGGAGAAGGGGCGAAGGCTTCCTCCGCCGTGCGGCCACATTATAAGGACGCCAACGGCCATACCATGTTGAATACACCGGTTCTCGTCCGATCACCGAAGTTAAGCAACATCGGGCCCGGTTAGTACTTGGATGGGTGACCGCCTGGGAACACCGGGTGCTGTTGGCTCTATGTCATTTTTTAATTTTTGGGTCGCTACACCTGCCAGCCCTCTTTTTCATACTAACTTTCAGGTGTGACAAAGATGCTTCCACAAGCATTTTAAAGTACTGTACTAAACGTAAGACACGAAATTGCAGTAATGAACTCAGTTTGAGCAAGAATGCGCGGAGGAAGAGTGCTAGGAAGTCGTTGGAAATAACGAAACACTACGAATCGACAGATGTGTCCTTGAAATGCGTCAGAGCCAACTGTTTTGTAGCAGTGCTAAATTCGAAAAACTAACTAAATAGATAAATTAAAAAAAAAAAAAAAAAAACAGCCGTTCTCGTCCGATCACCGAAGATAAGCAACAACGTTAGTATTCGGATCGGCGACCGCCTGGGAACTCTGGCTGTCTTCATTTTTTGCTCTTTTGTCGCTACCCCTGCCAGCTTTCTCGTGTGACAAAGATGCTTCCATACTGATTTTAAACTATCGTAAGATGCGATATTAAGGAACTCCGTTTGAAGAAGAGTGTGCCAAGGAAGATTAGCAAAGTGTGTCTGCAAATAACGAAACAGTATGAAACGACAGAAATGTTGTGAAATACGTCAGGGCATATTGTTTTGTAGCAGTGCACATCTGCAAATTTGTAAACAAAAATTTCTCTTTCGCCTCTAGAGGAGATGGATGCTTTGTTGAACCTCCTGTGTCCTCTGTCCGTGTTTTCGCACCTTTCCAGCGCAGCGCAGCGCTGCTCTACTCTAGTAGCTCCGAACGGCCGCACACGGCGTCTCGGACACGCCGGTTCGGCCCGCGCCCATCTCGCAGATGTTTCTCGTGCTTGTGCGGTCATATGGAGCGCGACCCGAGCGGCAGCGAGCGGCAGTCGAGCAAAGTCGGGACAAGTCGGGACGGAAGGGGAGGGGACACGACAGGCGAGGATGCAACGCGCAAATTACGCAAATATCTGGAAGCGCGGCGCGTGTCAGCCAGGTGAGAAAGCTTCCGCCGGTCCAGCAGGACACTGCCACACCCCGCGCAGTCACCCCCGACGCCCGGCCCTGCGCCGGATAACAAGAACAAGGTGCGTCTCCCGCGAGTGTCGGAGGCGGCACGCACCAAACGAATGACAGGCGGTGCAACGAGCAGCTGTGTTGTGCGTGTCACCCACGTGGCGGTGGAAGGACGTGCTTTGCGTCAAATGTGCCACGGAAAACGGCGATTGCGTGTGTTGGGAGAAGGGGCGAAGGCTTCCTCCGCCGTGCGGCCACATTATAAGGACGCCAACGGCCATACCATGTTGAATACACCGGTTCTCGTCCGATCACCGAAGTTAAGCAACATCGGGCCCGGTTAGTACTTGGATGGGTGACCGCCTGGGAACACCGGGTGCTGTTGGCTCTATGTCATTTTTTAATTTTTGGGTCGCTACACCTGCCAGCCCTCTTTTTCATACTAACTTTCAGGTGTGACAAAGATGCTTCCACAAGCATTTTAAAGTACTGTACTAAACGTAAGACACGAAATTGCAGTAATGAACTCAGTTTGAGCAAGAATGCGCGGAGGAAGAGTGCTAGGAAGTCGTTGGAAATAACGAAACACTACGAATCGACAGATGTGTCCTTGAAATGCGTCAGAGCCAACTGTTTTGTAGCAGTGCTAAATTCGAAAAACTAACTAAATAGATAAATTAAAAAAAAAAAAAAAAAAAAACAGCCGTTCTCGTCCGATCACCGAAGATAAGCAACAACGTTAGTATTCGGATCGGCGACCGCCTGGGAACTCTGGCTGTCTTCATTTTTTGCTCTTTTGTCGCTACCCCTGCCAGCTTTCTCGTGTGACAAAGATGCTTCCATACTGATTTTAAACTATCGTAAGATGCGATATTAAGGAACTCCGTTTGAAGAAGAGTGTGCCAAGGAAGATTAGCAAAGTGTGTCTGCAAATAACGAAACAGTATGAAACGACAGAAATGTTGTGAAATACGTCAGGGCATATTGTTTTGTAGCAGTGCACATCTGCAAATTTGTAAACAAAAATTTCTCTTTCGCCTCTAGAGGAGATGGATGCTTTGTTGAACCTCCTGTGTCCTCTGTCCGTGTTTTCGCACCTTTCCAGCGCAGCGCAGCGCTGCTCTACTCTAGTAGCTCCGAACGGCCGCACACGGCGTCTCGGACACGCCGGTTCGGCCCGCGCCCATCTCGCAGATGTTTCTCGTGCTTGTGCGGTCATATGGAGCGCGACCCGAGCGGCAGCGAGCGGCAGTCGAGCAAAGTCGGGACAAGTCGGGACGGAAGGGGAGGGGACACGACAGGCGAGGATGCAACGCGCAAATTACGCAAATATCTGGAAGCGCGGCGCGTGTCAGCCAGGTGAGAAAGCTTCCGCCGGTCCAGCAGGACACTGCCACACCCCGCGCAGTCACCCCCGACGCCCGGCCCTGCGCCGGATAACAAGAACAAGGTGCGTCTCCCGCGAGTGTCGGAGGCGGCACGCACCAAACGAATGACAGGCGGTGCAACGAGCAGCTGTGTTGTGCGTGTCACCCACGTGGCGGTGGAAGGACGTGCTTTGCGTCAAATGTGCCACGGAAAACGGCGATTGCGTGTGTTGGGAGAAGGGGCGAAGGCTTCCTCCGCCGTGCGGCCACATTATAAGGACGCCAACGGCCATACCATGTTGAATACACCGGTTCTCGTCCGATCACCGAAGTTAAGCAACATCGGGCCCGGTTAGTACTTGGATGGGTGACCGCCTGGGAACACCGGGTGCTGTTGGCTCTATGTCATTTTTTAATTTTTGGGTCGCTACACCTGCCAGCCCTCTTTTTCATACTAACTTTCAGGTGTGACAAAGATGCTTCCACAAGCATTTTAAAGTACTGTACTAAACGTAAGACACGAAATTGCAGTAATGAACTCAGTTTGAGCAAGAATGCGCGGAGGAAGAGTGCTAGGAAGTCGTTGGAAATAACGAAACACTACGAATCGACAGATGTGTCCTTGAAATGCGTCAGAGCCAACTGTTTTGTAGCAGTGCTAAATTCGAAAAACTAACTAAATAGATAAATTAAAAAAAAAAAAAAAAAAAAACAGCCGTTCTCGTCCGATCACCGAAGATAAGCAACAACGTTAGTATTCGGATCGGCGACCGCCTGGGAACTCTGGCTGTCTTCATTTTTTGCTCTTTTGTCGCTACCCCTGCCAGCTTTCTCGTGTGACAAAGATGCTTCCATACTGATTTTAAACTATCGTAAGATGCGATATTAAGGAACTCCGTTTGAAGAAGAGTGTGCCAAGGAAGATTAGCAAAGTGTGTCTGCAAATAACGAAACAGTATGAAACGACAGAAATGTTGTGAAATACGTCAGGGCATATTGTTTTGTAGCAGTGCACATCTGCAAATTTGTAAACAAAAATTTCTCTTTCGCCTCTAGAGGAGATGGATGCTTTGTTGAACCTCCTGTGTCCTCTGTCCGTGTTTTCGCACCTTTCCAGCGCAGCGCAGCGCTGCTCTACTCTAGTAGCTCCGAACGGCCGCACACGGCGTCTCGGACACGCCGGTTCGGCCCGCGCCCATCTCGCAGATGTTTCTCGTGCTTGTGCGGTCATATGGAGCGCGACCCGAGCGGCAGCGAGCGGCAGTCGAGCAAAGTCGGGACAAGTCGGGACGGAAGGGGAGGGGACACGACAGGCGAGGATGCAACGCGCAAATTACGCAAATATCTGGAAGCGCGGCGCGTGTCAGCCAGGTGAGAAAGCTTCCGCCGGTCCAGCAGGACACTGCCACACCCCGCGCAGTCACCCCCGACGCCCGGCCCTGCGCCGGATAACAAGAACAAGGTGCGTCTCCCGCGAGTGTCGGAGGCGGCACGCACCAAACGAATGACAGGCGGTGCAACGAGCAGCTGTGTTGTGCGTGTCACCCACGTGGCGGTGGAAGGACGTGCTTTGCGTCAAATGTGCCACGGAAAACGGCGATTGCGTGTGTTGGGAGAAGGGGCGAAGGCTTCCTCCGCCGTGCGGCCACATTATAAGGACGCCAACGGCCATACCATGTTGAATACACCGGTTCTCGTCCGATCACCGAAGTTAAGCAACATCGGGCCCGGTTAGTACTTGGATGGGTGACCGCCTGGGAACACCGGGTGCTGTTGGCTCTATGTCATTTTTTAATTTTTGGGTCGCTACACCTGCCAGCCCTCTTTTTCATACTAACTTTCAGGTGTGACAAAGATGCTTCCACAAGCATTTTAAAGTACTGTACTAAACGTAAGACACGAAATTGCAGTAATGAACTCAGTTTGAGCAAGAATGCGCGGAGGAAGAGTGCTAGGAAGTCGTTGGAAATAACGAAACACTACGAATCGACAGATGTGTCCTTGAAATGCGTCAGAGCCAACTGTTTTGTAGCAGTGCTAAATTCGAAAAACTAACTAAATAGATAAATTAAAAAAAAAAAAAAAAAAAAACAGCCGTTCTCGTCCGATCACCGAAGATAAGCAACAACGTTAGTATTCGGATCGGCGACCGCCTGGGAACTCTGGCTGTCTTCATTTTTTGCTCTTTTGTCGCTACCCCTGCCAGCTTTCTCGTGTGACAAAGATGCTTCCATACTGATTTTAAACTATCGTAAGATGCGATATTAAGGAACTCCGTTTGAAGAAGAGTGTGCCAAGGAAGATTAGCAAAGTGTGTCTGCAAATAACGAAACAGTATGAAACGACAGAAATGTTGTGAAATACGTCAGGGCATATTGTTTTGTAGCAGTGCACATCTGCAAATTTGTAAACAAAAATTTCTCTTTCGCCTCTAGAGGAGATGGATGCTTTGTTGAACCTCCTGTGTCCTCTGTCCGTGTTTTCGCACCTTTCCAGCGCAGCGCAGCGCTGCTCTACTCTAGTAGCTCCGAACGGCCGCACACGGCGTCTCGGACACGCCGGTTCGGCCCGCGCCCATCTCGCAGATGTTTCTCGTGCTTGTGCGGTCATATGGAGCGCGACCCGAGCGGCAGCGAGCGGCAGTCGAGCAAAGTCGGGACAAGTCGGGACGGAAGGGGAGGGGACACGACAGGCGAGGATGCAACGCGCAAATTACGCAAATATCTGGAAGCGCGGCGCGTGTCAGCCAGGTGAGAAAGCTTCCGCCGGTCCAGCAGGACACTGCCACACCCCGCGCAGTCACCCCCGACGCCCGGCCCTGCGCCGGATAACAAGAACAAGGTGCGTCTCCCGCGAGTGTCGGAGGCGGCACGCACCAAACGAATGACAGGCGGTGCAACGAGCAGCTGTGTTGTGCGTGTCACCCACGTGGCGGTGGAAGGACGTGCTTTGCGTCAAATGTGCCACGGAAAACGGCGATTGCGTGTGTTGGGAGAAGGGGCGAAGGCTTCCTCCGCCGTGCGGCCACATTATAAGGACGCCAACGGCCATACCATGTTGAATACACCGGTTCTCGTCCGATCACCGAAGTTAAGCAACATCGGGCCCGGTTAGTACTTGGATGGGTGACCGCCTGGGAACACCGGGTGCTGTTGGCTCTATGTCATTTTTTAATTTTTGGGTCGCTACACCTGCCAGCCCTCTTTTTCATACTAACTTTCAGGTGTGACAAAGATGCTTCCACAAGCATTTTAAAGTACTGTACTAAACGTAAGACACGAAATTGCAGTAATGAACTCAGTTTGAGCAAGAATGCGCGGAGGAAGAGTGCTAGGAAGTCGTTGGAAATAACGAAACACTACGAATCGACAGATGTGTCCTTGAAATGCGTCAGAGCCAACTGTTTTGTAGCAGTGCTAAATTCGAAAAACTAACTAAATAGATAAATTAAAAAAAAAAAAAAAAAAAAACAGCCGTTCTCGTCCGATCACCGAAGATAAGCAACAACGTTAGTATTCGGATCGGCGACCGCCTGGGAACTCTGGCTGTCTTCATTTTTTGCTCTTTTGTCGCTACCCCTGCCAGCTTTCTCGTGTGACAAAGATGCTTCCATACTGATTTTAAACTATCGTAAGATGCGATATTAAGGAACTCCGTTTGAAGAAGAGTGTGCCAAGGAAGATTAGCAAAGTGTGTCTGCAAATAACGAAACAGTATGAAACGACAGAAATGTTGTGAAATACGTCAGGGCATATTGTTTTGTAGCAGTGCACATCTGCAAATTTGTAAACAAAAATTTCTCTTTCGCCTCTAGAGGAGATGGATGCTTTGTTGAACCTCCTGTGTCCTCTGTCCGTGTTTTCGCACCTTTCCAGCGCAGCGCAGCGCTGCTCTACTCTAGTAGCTCCGAACGGCCGCACACGGCGTCTCGGACACGCCGGTTCGGCCCGCGCCCATCTCGCAGATGTTTCTCGTGCTTGTGCGGTCATATGGAGCGCGACCCGAGCGGCAGCGAGCGGCAGTCGAGCAAAGTCGGGACAAGTCGGGACGGAAGGGGAGGGGACACGACAGGCGAGGATGCAACGCGCAAATTACGCAAATATCTGGAAGCGCGGCGCGTGTCAGCCAGGTGAGAAAGCTTCCGCCGGTCCAGCAGGACACTGCCACACCCCGCGCAGTCACCCCCGACGCCCGGCCCTGCGCCGGATAACAAGAACAAGGTGCGTCTCCCGCGAGTGTCGGAGGCGGCACGCACCAAACGAATGACAGGCGGTGCAACGAGCAGCTGTGTTGTGCGTGTCACCCACGTGGCGGTGGAAGGACGTGCTTTGCGTCAAATGTGCCACGGAAAACGGCGATTGCGTGTGTTGGGAGAAGGGGCGAAGGCTTCCTCCGCCGTGCGGCCACATTATAAGGACGCCAACGGCCATACCATGTTGAATACACCGGTTCTCGTCCGATCACCGAAGTTAAGCAACATCGGGCCCGGTTAGTACTTGGATGGGTGACCGCCTGGGAACACCGGGTGCTGTTGGCTCTATGTCATTTTTTAATTTTTGGGTCGCTACACCTGCCAGCCCTCTTTTTCATACTAACTTTCAGGTGTGACAAAGATGCTTCCACAAGCATTTTAAAGTACTGTACTAAACGTAAGACACGAAATTGCAGTAATGAACTCAGTTTGAGCAAGAATGCGCGGAGGAAGAGTGCTAGGAAGTCGTTGGAAATAACGAAACACTACGAATCGACAGATGTGTCCTTGAAATGCGTCAGAGCCAACTGTTTTGTAGCAGTGCTAAATTCGAAAAACTAACTAAATAGATAAATTAAAAAAAAAAAAAAAAAAAAACAGCCGTTCTCGTCCGATCACCGAAGATAAGCAACAACGTTAGTATTCGGATCGGCGACCGCCTGGGAACTCTGGCTGTCTTCATTTTTTGCTCTTTTGTCGCTACCCCTGCCAGCTTTCTCGTGTGACAAAGATGCTTCCATACTGATTTTAAACTATCGTAAGATGCGATATTAAGGAACTCCGTTTGAAGAAGAGTGTGCCAAGGAAGATTAGCAAAGTGTGTCTGCAAATAACGAAACAGTATGAAACGACAGAAATGTTGTGAAATACGTCAGGGCATATTGTTTTGTAGCAGTGCACATCTGCAAATTTGTAAACAAAAATTTCTCTTTCGCCTCTAGAGGAGATGGATGCTTTGTTGAACCTCCTGTGTCCTCTGTCCGTGTTTTCGCACCTTTCCAGCGCAGCGCAGCGCTGCTCTACTCTAGTAGCTCCGAACGGCCGCACACGGCGTCTCGGACACGCCGGTTCGGCCCGCGCCCATCTCGCAGATGTTTCTCGTGCTTGTGCGGTCATATGGAGCGCGACCCGAGCGGCAGCGAGCGGCAGTCGAGCAAAGTCGGGACAAGTCGGGACGGAAGGGGAGGGGACACGACAGGCGAGGATGCAACGCGCAAATTACGCAAATATCTGGAAGCGCGGCGCGTGTCAGCCAGGTGAGAAAGCTTCCGCCGGTCCAGCAGGACACTGCCACACCCCGCGCAGTCACCCCCGACGCCCGGCCCTGCGCCGGATAACAAGAACAAGGTGCGTCTCCCGCGAGTGTCGGAGGCGGCACGCACCAAACGAATGACAGGCGGTGCAACGAGCAGCTGTGTTGTGCGTGTCACCCACGTGGCGGTGGAAGGACGTGCTTTGCGTCAAATGTGCCACGGAAAACGGCGATTGCGTGTGTTGGGAGAAGGGGCGAAGGCTTCCTCCGCCGTGCGGCCACATTATAAGGACGCCAACGGCCATACCATGTTGAATACACCGGTTCTCGTCCGATCACCGAAGTTAAGCAACATCGGGCCCGGTTAGTACTTGGATGGGTGACCGCCTGGGAACACCGGGTGCTGTTGGCTCTATGTCATTTTTTAATTTTTGGGTCGCTACACCTGCCAGCCCTCTTTTTCATACTAACTTTCAGGTGTGACAAAGATGCTTCCACAAGCATTTTAAAGTACTGTACTAAACGTAAGACACGAAATTGCAGTAATGAACTCAGTTTGAGCAAGAATGCGCGGAGGAAGAGTGCTAGGAAGTCGTTGGAAATAACGAAACACTACGAATCGACAGATGTGTCCTTGAAATGCGTCAGAGCCAACTGTTTTGTAGCAGTGCTAAATTCGAAAAACTAACTAAATAGATAAATTAAAAAAAAAAAAAAAAAAAAACAGCCGTTCTCGTCCGATCACCGAAGATAAGCAACAACGTTAGTATTCGGATCGGCGACCGCCTGGGAACTCTGGCTGTCTTCATTTTTTGCTCTTTTGTCGCTACCCCTGCCAGCTTTCTCGTGTGACAAAGATGCTTCCATACTGATTTTAAACTATCGTAAGATGCGATATTAAGGAACTCCGTTTGAAGAAGAGTGTGCCAAGGAAGATTAGCAAAGTGTGTCTGCAAATAACGAAACAGTATGAAACGACAGAAATGTTGTGAAATACGTCAGGGCATATTGTTTTGTAGCAGTGCACATCTGCAAATTTGTAAACAAAAATTTCTCTTTCGCCTCTAGAGGAGATGGATGCTTTGTTGAACCTCCTGTGTCCTCTGTCCGTGTTTTCGCACCTTTCCAGCGCAGCGCAGCGCTGCTCTACTCTAGTAGCTCCGAACGGCCGCACACGGCGTCTCGGACACGCCGGTTCGGCCCGCGCCCATCTCGCAGATGTTTCTCGTGCTTGTGCGGTCATATGGAGCGCGACCCGAGCGGCAGCGAGCGGCAGTCGAGCAAAGTCGGGACAAGTCGGGACGGAAGGGGAGGGGACACGACAGGCGAGGATGCAACGCGCAAATTACGCAAATATCTGGAAGCGCGGCGCGTGTCAGCCA